>NC_090228.1:300000-490000 GCF_024489055.1 Chanodichthys erythropterus
TATATTAACCCAGCTTTATTTACTCACCAAAGCATCATTTCACTCTCATTTGGTACGACAAGCATTCATTTTGAACCCTGACGAGAGCATCTATAATGGTTATGATCAGTTATATCCTGTTTTAGTTTCATTTTCACTCTGATCGTTTTCCTGTTACCTAGTTAGTTTCCCTGACTGTTAATTAGTTCCCACGCCTGTTTCTGTTCTACTCATTATCTCCCTGCTTTTATATACCATTTTTTCTTTCTTTAGTTCTTTGTCTGATCTCGACAATGTATACATGTTTGTTTTATTACTCTTGCCATCTCCTGTGTTTTCATTTTGGATTTATTAAAGACTGTGTTTTTGTTAATAGTACTGCATTGTGCACTTCATCAATGCCACAAACCCTGACAGTGTCACAGTGTGCAGATGTGTACATATGGGTTTTACACATGGTTCATCGTCATATTTATAATTTTGTTTATTTCAAACTCAAGTGTTTCCAAATGTGAAGAAGATTTCGCACTTAATCATTGATGTGTGTCATGATCAATTCAATGTGATTTAATTTTTAAAGAAAGGCACTAGATTATCAAACAATTGAAAGTTTTTATCTTGTTTCCAGTCCAAATATCTAAAAATTCTTAAATCAAGAAGCATTTTCTTTTTTAGAACTAGTTTTTAGACTATTCTAGATTATTTTGCTTGTTTTAAGCAAAAACTCACTTAATTTTGACTGAAAACTTTTGACTTTTGACATTTTTATTTTTTCTAAAAATAACACAATTTTTAATGTCTAGAAATGCTTCTTGATTTAAGAATTTTTAGATATTTGGACTGGAAATAAGACAAAAAAATCTAAGTAAGAGAAGCATTTTCTGCAGTGAAAGAATAGACATGACTATATGACCAATGTGATATACAAGGTTTTGGGGTTAAATCTACAGCAACAATAACTATACTGCAAAATATAGTGTTACTCTCAAATATTTGACTGACTCTTAAAATCAGAGTGATATTAGATTTTGGTCATAAGACCCAACTTTTGCTAGTGAACATTTATTGATAGCCTTTTTTTATTTTTGCAGTGGCGACAGCGAGCAATTTTAACAGTTTAGCAAGATGTTGATTAGCTTTGTTTCTTCTCTGAGTTTAATGCATTCTCTCATTTAGCTCATTGATTTGTTGTCATATAGAAAGTGCTGTCTTGACATTTGAGTCATATCAGCATAACTCACCTTTCCCAGCGCTTCCTGCAGCTGTTTTTCCGCAGTGGCCTGCTTCAGGTTTGCCTCGTGTACCATCTTATGAGCCTCCTGTTGAGAATGTCACAGATCAGATCAACGCCAATGTCAAACTCATCTGTGAAAACCCTACACCAAGAGACACCTCTACAACAACAAACCAGATCAGAGGCAGCTCGCAGAGCAGCGCTAGAGGACGAGGACACTCAAGGACTTTGACTAACAGAAAAAGAAAAAAAAGGAAAACAGAAAGAAATACATGAAAAAGGAAAAGTATGAAATGAGGAGAGGAAGTGAGACTTTAGAACAGGTTACCTAATCACTCAGCACATCTGTATTCATATGGTATAAAGATCTACATAATGTAGGTATGTCATATGTTGACCCTGTCCACATAATTAGAAGAACTTCAGTTAAAGTATTTGGAGTTGGACAATTCAGTAAGATTCCTAAAGTCCCCTTGTGGTGAAAATCAAGTTTTTAATGTTGTTTATGTGTCTATGTGGTGTTTTTAATATGCTTTAAAGGATTAATCTACTTTCAAATAAAAGTAACTTCCTCACCCTCATGTCATCCAAGATGTCCATGTCTTTCTTTCTTCAGTTGAAAAGAAATTAAGGTTTTTGATGAAAACATTCCAGGATTATTCTCCTTATAGTGGACTTCAATGGCCTCCAAATGGTTGAAGGTCAAAATTACAGTTTCAGTGCAGCTTCAAAGGGCTTTACACGATACCAGGCGAGGAATAAGGTTCTTTTCTAGCAAAACGATCGGTCATTTTCCCCAAAAAAAAAAAAAAAATTATATGCTTTATATAAACAAATGATCGCCTTCTAAGTGGTTCCACCAAAACCGCACTTTCGTATTCTTCAAAAAGGTTACGCTGTATGTCCTACGCCTTCCCTATTCTACTTACAGAACGAACACAGCGCCAGTTACATTAATTATGTAAGTACAATAGGGAAGGCGTAGGACATACAGCGTAAGCTTTTTGAAGAATACGGAAGGTGGAATGGAGGAACCACTTGCAAGGCGATCATTTGTGTTTATAAAGCATATACAGTTGCATTTTCTTTTTTAGAAAATGACTGATTGTTTTGCTAGATAAGACCCTTATTCCTTGTCTGGTATCGTTTAAAGCCCTTTGAAGCTGCATTAAAACTGTAATTTTGACCTTCAACCATTTGGAGGCCATTGAAGTCCACTATAAGGAGAAAAATCCTGGAATGTTTTCATCAAAAACCTTAATTTCTTTTCAACTGAAGAAAGAAAGACATGAACATCTTGGATGACATGGGGGTGAGGAAATTATCAGGAAAATGTTATTTGAAAGTGAACTAATCCTTTGAGGCAAACCTTGTGCAAACTCATTAATAAACAATTTGAGTATTTTCTATTAAAACTGCAGTGAAAAGAAAACTCAAAGTCTCGAACCCGCAGTTTGAAATCGTTGGTATCTGTGATGTCACAAACTACCTTGTAACCAATCACGTCAACGTGCCGGCAGGCTTTAGCATATAATTAACCATCAGTGCTCTGAAGCAGGACAGTTTCAAGAAGCCATCCCAGTACATTTTTCTGTTGATATAAAAAATTGGGTAGATTTAGCAATATAGCGGGTGTATGATGGATATCATGATGTTATGATGAACTATATGCCTTTCTCCACTGACGTTCTAAGGTGTTCAAAGTGTTTCTAAGGATACTGATTGTTAGAAGGCAGCTGTCTGACTCGCAAACGGGAACATGGTTTGTGTAACATTAGCAACACATTATTAGCAGCTGTTTGACAATGTAGTCAAGCAAAAAGCTAATCATATTAATTACCATCATGTGTCCAACGTTGTAAAAAGCGATACCTTTGTGCAGCGTTTACCTCAGTAAGTTGACCGAGTGGATCCCTGAGCTTGTGCGAGTTTAAGGAGGTGGGGGTAATTAACATATTCATAGATCCATAATAAATGAAGCAAGGGTGTAGGGTTACATTCAGGGTTACATTTACATTTTTTTTTCCCACAGGATCTTTTTTTTTTTTTTATGTGACATTTAGTGATCAAAGATGAGTTTTAAGGGATAAAATTATTGACTACAGGGGGACTTTACATAACTTATGGCTAGATATTGACACAGGTTTTACAATTTGATTCCGATTCACAAGTTTTCAATTCATTTGATTGTGATCTCGAATCTATACAAATTCATTTTGAAATTAAAAAAAAAAAAAAAAAAAGAATTTATGATAAATATACATGTTTATAATTGAGTTTGTTCATTCACTGGGTTGGAACCTCAAATGAAACTTAACTGTGCTTTATTTTGCAGATTATATAACTCTGAATGACACAGTAGTTTGTGCGGTTGAACTTTAGTTTTGTTTTATAAACAGCTAAAGCATTGTGAACTGGACTAACGTCTGCCATACTCTAGTTTTAATGGCACTCTAAAAGCAAATGATGCAATAAAACATGTTGCAATAGTTTCAGCCAGATAACGATCTTAATATCAATTTCTGGGTTTGTTATGAAAGCTTGGAAAGAAGAAAAAACTGATGAAAGATTTGATGTGAACTGCTTTACAACCCTTACAGCACACACAAGTCGCAGAGGCGTATTCAGTGGGTGCGGTTTTATAGACAATGTAATATATGGGGCTAGTGCTATACTAGACTTTGGTCATTTGCTTATTTAAGATGTTTACCATTTGTACACAAATATGTCGCCTTTGGCTGCCTTAGTTGGGGACACTTAATATTCAGCAATATTACTGACTTGTCAGTACTGACACTATTAGATGAGAAATGAACTGAGCTGGATGATGACATCACTGTTATAGATGAATTGAACGCATTACATTATTGAACTTTACACAGTCATTGAACAGAACTGATTTCAGCTGAACAATGACACTATTGTCTTTTTTAGAGCTGCTTTTACAGCAGAATTGAACTTTGTTTGCAGCATTGAATTATTATTTTCTTGTCCATTGCGATAAAGCTGCTTTGATACAATCTATATTATATAAAGCACTATATAAATAAAGGTGAATTGACTCGAATTGACACTTTAAAAAGGGCAATATATTAAATTACATATTGGTATTATTTATGGCCCTGTTTAAACCTGGTATTAAGATGCATTTTGGTTGATTGGATCACAAGTGGATGACGCTAAATACAGGTGTAAACGGGGACTAAAATGTTTTGATGTCCATTTTTAACCCCTTCCAGAGGTAGACGAAAACACATTCGACCGGATTGCTTTGGTAGTGTAGACGCTAATGTGGTCGAATGTGTTCAAACAGCCACAAAAGTCCACCATGCATGCTAGCCAGATGGGATTTAAACTTTGTCAGCTAAACAGCCAAGTTTGATTTGAAGATAAAAATTGTGCAAAGCACAATGTTCTCTCACATTCCTGATTTCTAACATGCATTTACCACGTTTGGTGTGGTCTTATAGCTATCAGAGCAGAAACGAAAGCTTATGTATGAAACCATATGTTTTTCCATCGTAGAGTGAGCTTATTTCATCCATTAGATTGAAAGATCTGAAAAACCCATACATTTAACCGCCCATAGATCCTACCCTCGAAGAAATCAGGACAGAAGTGGTCAATAGTGGACAAAAGAGACAGATTAAAATACCAGGTGTAAATAAGAATGTGTCTCCCTTGTCTACTTGTGATCTGATCGAGCAAAACACATCTTAATACAAGGTGTAAACTGGGCCTATATATATGGCAACAGATTTAGGATATTTGTGAATCCTGTTTTTTCAGAGTTTAAAACTCTGATCAACACTCAAAAATGTTCACAACTTTTAATATATATACACTCCCAGTCAAAAATTTGGGGTAAGATCAATTTGAAAGAAATATGTTTATTTAGCAAAGATGCAATAAATTGATCAAAAGTGACTTATGTTATAAGATTTAAATTAATAATGATAAATGTTTCTTGAGCAGCAAATCATCATATTAGAATGATTTCTGAAGGATCATGTGACACCGAAGACTAGGGCTGGGTAAAAAATATTGATTTCTCGATTTTAATCGATTCTCATTTTTATGAACCGATATTGATTGTTAAATCTCAAGAATCGATTAGTCTAGTCTGTTTTCAGTTGATGAATGATTAGAATATGTAGCGCCTCCCACCAAAAAAAAATCACAATAATCTTTGTGCTTTGTTACTTTTGATATGAAGCGAAGTCTCGGATTTCAAATGACCTCCATCTTATTATGAGATTCAAAAAATAAATACCATTTTGGCTCTGTTTAATGTGATGTGACAGATCGCTTTAGCGCCTTAAAGAGAAGCGGCAGCACGAGCTCATGTGAACATCCTCTCCTCTGCTTTAATACCAGTTACAGCGCGAAATAAACATGCATGAACATCTGAAGGTATGTTAAAATATACAGTACAACCAAAATCCGTATCATGTCACATGAAATCGCTCAATCAGTGTTTCAACCACGGAAAGACGTCAATAAAACCATAAACTCATTAGTCAGCTAGAAAAATGTACTCTAGAAAGCAGCATTCTGATATATATAGCTATGCACCATTACATATTCATTGTAATTTTTAATGTTCTTAAATATTTGATGCCTGTTTGAATGAATCAGTTATGACAGCCACGATTTAAATGTTTATATTTAAAAAAAAAACAAATTGGAGTAGAAATATGTAATATGTAATTCTAAACTTTATTTATAATAAAAACATAATTTAGTGTCATTTAAGTGTTTGTATATAAATAAGGTTAACCTTCAATATTATTATAGTAGTACCAACTGACTCACATGTGTAGTTTACAGCGTTAGTTGATTTTTTTTCCTCTAGAAAATTTGCCATGTACTGTAACTGAAATACCACATCCAAAATAACTGATATCGAATCGAATCGAAATCAAATCGAATCATGAAAATTGTGTCAATACCCGGCCCTACTGAAGATTGAAGTAATGATGCTGGAAATTCAGCTTTGATCACAGAAATACATTTCTAAATATATTATAATAAAAACACAGCTATTTTAAATATAATAATATTTCACAATATTAATGTTTTTACTGTATTTTTGACCAAATAAATGTAGTCTTGGTGAGCAGAAGAGACTTCTTTCAAAATTATTAACACAAACTTTTGAACGGTAGTGCACATTTAGGTATATCATAATGTATTGTTAAATAGGTGCCTATAAATGGAAATGATTAAATGGGAATTTTCCTATATAAATATATATATAGTGTGGACAGAGTCTGATACACAGATGTGCCATCAACAATTGCTTTATGTTTGTCTTGAATCATTTGTCTATTTGAGTTGACCCATCACAGTGCTGAATGTTCAGAGTAACTCGAGACGGTCAAGTGCTCACAGACACACACAGATCTGCTCCGTCATTTGGCAAACAAACCTCAAAAAGGCTAGCAGTGAGTTCCTCCAGCTCCTGCCCCAGCTGGTCTCTCACTTTAGAAAGCCTCTCACACTCCTCGTCTTTTAACTTAAGCTCCTTCAGACACATGCAATGACATGAACAGAACACACAAATGAAAAACAGAACAAAAAACAGGGAATGTATGGCTCAGTCTCTCATTTAGCCCATGGCATCAATGTAAAATGGTGGATGATCCAGCACACACACACACACACACACACACACTAAAGTATTCCTTACTAACAAAAAAGTACTGTTGGAAGATCTGGTAAATGTGCAGTTTCTTGAGCAACATTTTACTGACAGTAGCAAATTTAGATATAGTGATATAGAAATAATTATAAACTAAATTAAAATAAAAATCTGAAATTATAAAAAATAATTCAAAATTCTCTGTACAGACTTCAAGCGTTAGAAAAGAGTGGAAGGTTTTTTTTTTTTTTAATGGCATCCCGGATTGCATCGGTGGATTAAATATTTGTTCAGAGCATTTTGTTTTGTAAATGAGGCACAGAGTAATGGAGACATCTTTTGTTGAAAGATGAAGCAGCCAGCTATATTGAATCTGAAAGCAGCTGTTGCGACCATAGTACTGTTGAGCTCCTCAACACAGTTTGTAATATCACTTGCATAACAATACATGGATCTTTTGCATTCAGTGCATTTATGCGAACGGTGCAACAATATTTCAAAAGGAATGAAGCTCACTGTAACTCACAATCCAGAAGTGCCCAATACTGCTCCTTGAGAAACACTGTCCTGCAAAGTTTAGCTCCAATCCTAATTAAATTGACCTGAATCAACTAATAAAATTCTTCAGAATCACTAGAAACTTCTAGGCAGGTGTGTTGGAGGTAAACCTGAAAAAAGGCCCTCCAGGAGCAGGATTGGACACCCTTGACTTAAAGGGATAGTTCACCCAAAAATGAAAATTCTGTCATAATTTACTCACCCTCAAGTTGTTCCAAACCTGTATGAATTTCCTTCTTCTGCTGAACACAAAGGAAGCTATTTTAAAGTACAGGGGTAACCAAACAGTTAATCAGCCCCACTGACTTCCATAGTATGGAAGAAAAAAAAAAAAGAAAAGATTTGGAACAACATGAGCGTGACTACACAATGACAAATTTTTCATTTTTGGATGAACTATCCCTTTAAATCATTTATAATAAACAATGAATTATTCCATAAAAATATTAATTTGTTAATTTTGATTTCATGGTAACAAACTAACATAATGACAATTAGTCCTTCTTTAGAAGTGTCAGTGTAGTAGTAGGGACTAGTCAACATAACTATTTGTCCTAGTTTACTAATGTTAAAGCACCCCTATTATGCCATTTTTTCTTGCATCCAAGTAAAAAAAAAAACGAGATTGGTCTACGGCTTACAATGCGTGTCGGAAACCAAACAGCCATTATCGTATCTGAATTTCAGCTCTGGAGTCTTCCTCAGAAATTGATACACAGTGTTATGAACAGTAAAGATGGAGTCGGTTAACTCATTGCTTCCAGGTTGTACGTCCGAACGCCGGCTCAGTATTGGCCAAGGCTGTTTACGTGAGCAGCACGACGCATGTGTGTGATGCCAATGCAGGAGCCAATACAGAGTCAGCGTTCTGACGTAGAACATGGAAGCTCTGCAATGTGTCTTCAATGTAAACTGTGTGGGAGAAAGACATGGTGGAGAGGAACTAGTTGAATAAGTCATTATTTTTGTTTTGTTTTTGCACACAAAAAGTATTCTCATCGCTACATAACATTAAAGGGTTAGTTCACCCAAAAATGAAAATTCTGTAATTTATTACTTAACCTCATGCCGTTTCACACCCGTAAGACCTTCGTTCATCTTCGGAGCACAAAAAATTAAGATATTTTAGTTGAAATCCGAATATGTTATTTTGTTTTTTTGGTGCTCCAAAAATATTCTCGTCGCTTTATAATATTAATATTGAACCACTGTACTCACATGAAATGATTTAAATATGTTTTTAGTACCTTTATGGATCTTGAGAGAGGAAGTGTCATTGCTCCCTATGGAGGCCTCACGGAGCCATCGGATTTCAACTAAAATATTTTAATTTGTGTTCTGAAGATGAATGAAGGTCTTACGGTGTGGAACGGCATGAGGGTGAGTAATAAATGACAGAATTTTCATTTTTGGGTGAACTAACCCTTTAAGGCTGAACCACTGTATTCACGTTGACTATTTTAACAATGTCTTTATGACCTTGAATGTGGTAATTTTGTTGTTTTCTATGGGAGAAAAAAAACCCTTCTTGGATTTCATCAAAAATACAGTGTTATTGCTTGTTATAGTACAAAAGAGATCAGTGATACTCGATACTCGAATGACGTTTGTTTAGAGTCTCACCCGTTGTGCTTTGGCGAGCTCCTCCTTTAGCTTCTCGTAGCCTTTCTCTCGGACCTCCATAACTGACGGACTTCTGAGACGGGACAGACTGTCTGTGCTCAGGCCCAGGACCTCCTCTCCATCAGCCGACGGGATGCTGCCATCCACCAAATCCGCAGCGGCTGCGGGATCATTTCCACTGTGGAGACAAACATCAATTTGGTTTCTAAACTTCCTCTGGTCTTAAAGTGCAATTACTGAAACTGAAGTGGAGAGAGATTATTGCCCAGCCCTCGCACCAGTGCACACATGGTCAGACAAGAAATGTTGTTGTGCATGAATTAAAAAAATATATATATTCAGGGTGCACATAACTGGTGCACATGCATGGTAAAACTAAACGATTTGCACCAGAAGACATAGAGGGAAGTGCTTTTGAGTACCAACATGTTTGGGGACCGGTTGACAGGGACATGTTTACTTACTGGAGTAGGATTTTTCTCCATGTCTGGTAAGATAGCAATCATGATGATAGGTGTGTTATTTAATTATTAGGGGTGCAATGGATCGCAGTTAATCTGTACGGATAAGGCCCAACGGTTCGGCACGCATGTGAGTGAAAGTTTATCATTTGGAAGTGTTTTGTCTTGCCAATTAACACATTCAAATGATTTTAAAAGTGCAAGAAGAGGCAAAAATCAGAACTCGTGAGCTGTTATCTGTTCCACACCCAAAGCACATGAGAGAGAGAAAGAGGTGCGTTTCAGACAATGCTCGAACACAGAATTTATTCCTCTTTTGCTTAAAGGGACAGATACACACACAATTATGTCAAAATAATAACCTGTATTCTCTCGGTTATGACATTAGCAAACAGTTGAGAAAGAAACCGGATGTGTGTCAGTATATTCAATCCGTGTGTGCATTCCTTCTTAAAGTGACAGCAGCCTAAAATTCTTGCTGTTGTCTGTCATTCATGTTAATAAAATAATAAAAAAAAACATTATTATCATCATCTACCATGTTCGAGAGAAAAGAAGCAAAGTGTGAGTACCAAGCAACATCTTCAGGTGCTCCCTTGAGAACCAGACCAAAAAAAGTTATGTGCGCCCCTGTATATATTAAATTTTAAAAATAATGATGTACACGGATTAATAATAAACACTACAACTTTTCATAAAAAAGTATGAATTGTCAATTTTAATTTTATGTGACTTTAAAGAAATGAATAGGATGGTTTGTGGTTTGCTATTGTTGTGATGTCATGTGTGTGACAGGTTGTCCCGCCCTCACACCAGTGAACGTCATCAGAGAAGAGAAGAGATGTCACTGCAATAAGGTTGCAATAAAGTTTACAAGGAAACATGAATTGATGATGTGCACAGATAAATATTTAAATTTTGCAATATTACATTTAAAAAAAAATGTCAACTTTGATTTCATGGTGACATTAACTCCATCAGCAGACCATCATATATAAAACATTCAGGTACATGCATCATATTCACATACAACAGCTTGTGATTATAAGCTTTTGATGGCACCTCCTCAAAGTAATACAAAATACTTATTTTTGATACTATTTTTGTCTTTTGACAAATACAGTGGGACAGGAAACAGAAATGGGACTGGGACACAGTGTGGGCAGGACTCAAAGCAGCACTACTGTATTTCTAGATGACTAGATAATTTGATCTGCGGATACAAGGGTTATTAATTTGTCATTTTTAATTGAGTTATTATTGCTTTTTTAATGTTATAGCTTTAATTTATTTTTGTTGTTATGTAGCTTCCATGTAATTTCAGTTTCTGTATATTTAGTATTTAAGTATTTTTTATTAACTTAAAGAGTTAAAGGGATAGTTCACCCCAAAATAAATATACGGTCATCATTTACTCCCCCTCATGTCATTACACACCCATGTATGACTTTCTTTCTTTTGTGCAACATAAAAGAAGATATTTTGAAAATAGAATGAATATATATTATATATACATTATATATACATTATATTATATATATATATATATATATATATATATATATATATATATATATATATATATACACACACACACACATACATATATATACATACATACATATATATAATTAATTTGCCGAGGAAATAAACTGACTGGAGCTTCGTGTTTGGTTCTACACCTGCTGTCCCATGTTGTAGTGTTACCTGCCATTAAGGGCGTCCTCTGTGCCCAGGTGTCGCGGGGCCGAATACACGGGCTGGGTGGGCAGCTGGTCGGCTCGGAGAGCGTTAGGTGTGTTCTGGCTGGAGGTCAGCGAGTGTGTGCGGTACAGAGTGCTGGGGGGAGCATTGTGCTTTGGTGGACTCGGGTCGATAACCCCATGAAGATCTGGGGTGGTGGGTGACGCCAGGTTCACCTCATGGAAACCTTCGAGCGGTTCACTGGCCATAGCCACAGATATCTTCATACAATACTCTGTCAAAACATCAGGAGAGGACAGGTAAAATTAGGTTCAATTACAAGAACAAATAAAAGCAAAATGCAATGTCTGTGACCAAAACCATTTCATTAGGATTCGCACAATTACACATTATTAAAACCGGTTAGTCTGTGATAGTAGCTAACTAGCCCTTAAAACTTTTTTAAAGGGATAGTTCACCCAAAAAATTAAAATTATCCCATGATTTACTCACCTTCAAGCCATCCTAAGGGTATATGACTATCTTCTTTTAGACGAACACAATCGGAGATATATTTAAAAATATCCTTAGTCCTCCAAGGTTTATAATGGTCGTGAATGGGGGGCTGCGTTTTGAAGCCAAAAATAATGCATCCATCCATAAAAAAAAGCAATCCATACGAATCCAGTAGGTTAATAAAGACCTTCTGAAGCGAAGCAATGCATTTTTGTAAGAAAAATAGAAATATTTACAACTTTATAAATTCAAATAACTAGCATACAGGATGTTGAAGTATTGTAAGCTTAAGACACCTCTTGTGGTTCAGACATATAGGGCTGTGCAACAAATTTAAGCTCCTCTTCTCTTATATTGAAATTCTCTAACATTTCTCTTTAAAAATTATAATTTTAGACTTATAATCCGTGACCGATGATTTGTTTTCCTCCGCGTTCATCATTACGTTGTGCATCAGGGTCAAAGGATACTCTTCTGCCGCAAATCGACTTGCGCATTCTGTGTTTGGTCGTCCTCCGGAAGCTAGTTATTTGAAGTTAAAAAGTTTTAAATATGGAGATTTTTCTAACAAAGACGCTTTATTAACGCCCTGGAGTCGTATGGATTACTTTTTTTATGGATGGATGCATTATTTTTGGCTTCAAAACTGTTGGAAAGCACTCGGACTACGTCAGAGATGGAACGGGGAATCCGTTTACTGTGGGGAATTTGTCGCGTTGAGTTGCATCCAGTGTAGACAATATCATGGATTATAATGGGTTCTATTGTCTTTAGACGTGTTGCGTCATGCTGTTCGCATCTGGTGTAGATCGGTGTAAGGATATTTTAAATATATATCTGATTGTGTTCGTCTGAAAGAAGATCTATATAGATATATATATATGGCTTGAGTGTGAGTAAATCATGAGATAATTAGCATTTTTGGGTGAACTTTCCCTTTAAAGGTCAAAAGTTTTCTGTAAAGGTTTTCTGGATAGTTCACCCTAAAATGAAAATTTTGTCATCATTTACTCACTCAGAATGTTGGTAACCAAACAGTTGATGGGCCCCATTGACTTCAATAGTATGGGGGAAAAAATACTATGGAAGTCAGTGGGGTCCATCAACTGTTTAGTTACCAACATTCTTCAGAATATCTTCTTTTGTGTTCAGCAGAAGAAAGAAATTCATACAGGTTTGAAAACAATTCATGAACAAACATTAGCAAAATTTATAATAAATATAAACTATAAGGACACATTATCATGATAGTAGGGAAATATGAACGTACCATTGTGATGAAATAATGTTTAAAGCTTTAGAACATAAGTCAGCAGGAAAAGCATAAAGTTTTCATAAGTCTTCATAAACCACGTCTGATTCCTGATTTGTCTTCACCTACAGACACACACAACAAGATCACAAGCCAAAGATGAATGGACAGTCAATCCCAGAATTAACAGAAGAATTATGAGCAAAATCTGAGGGTAAATTACAATGAACATAATGAATATATATATATATATATTAGACGTGCCGATATTCAGTAATGCGATATATCACAATAATGAATATGCACGATATTGTTATCTTGGGCACTTCAAAATACCGTAAATTATAATTTATTACCAATTATTACAATTTTTATAATGCATTTAAGAATACTTTCCCCATCAACCATAAAATGCACAACACCGCTGTATGCTGCGTCAAAACAGACACCCGCACCCGTAAACAAACACAACGTGCATGAGAAGCACATGGCGGAACCAGTGAAGGAGACGCAATGAATGAAAGTGCACGTTCACTCTCTGACAGCAGAGGGCGCTGATGGAACAGCAGAAGTGCAGCGATTACCCCGGAAACCCCACAAACAAACCAATTGCGCTAGTGAAGTTTTTAAAAAGCTTCAAATAACCATTCATTTTTTTTGTAATCTCAATGTTGTTCATCACAGCACCAAATAATTCATACTTAAAGACTTAATAGGCGATTTATTATCAAACTTTTTTTTTATCTGGACTACAACATGCCTTAATGATTAGAAATGTTGTGATTATTTGTTATTGTTCAGTAAGAATTTGAGACATACGGCTTCATTAGTTAACATGTTAATTCATTATTACCAAACTGACCATGAAAAATACTTATAAAGCATTAATTATTCTTAGTTAATTTCTTAGTTACTGTTTAATAACATTACTAAAGTCAAAATAACTTATTCAATGGACCTGAGATAAAACTAACAATGATCAGTTGTATTTCTTAACTAACATTAACAAAAAATAATACTTTCTGTAACAAATGTAGCTATTGTTAGTTAATGCATTAAATAATGAGACCTTATTGTAAAGTGTTACCTGTTGTTCTTTATAGCCTAATTCTTCTGCACTTTAATTTTAAGTTATATTTTTTGTGTATTGTATTATTGTATTTAAATATTCAGAGTTCTTTTTATTACAAAAAGAGTTCTTAAACCTGTTATACTATGACAACACTTTTTTGCAACTTATTTCAATATCGTGATAATACCGTATACCGTGATAAAAGCTTCAGCAATTAATCGCATGAAAATCTGATACCATCACATGCCTAATATAAACACACATGCTCTGTTGCATCAATCTATGTTTATATGTGAATAAAAGTAAATTTTATCCATTATCATAAAGCAATTGTGTCTTCTCAGAAGACTTGTATTAAACAACTTAATTCATATTCCTTTTACGATGCCTTTATGAACTTTCTGAAGCATCAAAATTTGGTGGAATGGACTTTCAACGGAGGGATAGAAATCTCTCATATTTCTTTAAAATATCATCATATGTGTTTCAAAGTTGAGCAAAAGTCTGACTGGCTTGGAATGACATGAGGGTGAGTAAATGATGACAGGATTTTCATTTAGGCGAACTATCCTTTTCATAACATAATAAAACTGTAAGCAGAAATGACTCCAGACTGAACACTGATGTGTGTTACTGGTTTAATGTTCGATCATGTCAGAGAATATGATGTGGTTATTATTCTGTACAAATAATGCAAGTAAACAACTTAATTTAAGAAAGTTGGTAAAAGTCACATAGCAAGCTACACAACAATGACACGAAGAATGCTAATGACATAGTGAAGAAAATATTTGAGTTTCTTTTAGATTCTGGACATTTATAAGCCAACTTCATGAGGTTCATCCTGGGATGCTTTTAAACTGTACTGAAGGAGGAACATGTGTGATGAACACTTCATGATATTTCACCTGGTAGAATCAATAAAGCTGGAAAGTTCAAGTTTAAGATCAAGAGAAACCTTTGTCAAAACGTTTTTGCTGATCAATATACATCATGAATGAATAAACTCAACATTTAGATGACATTCTGTGGAGAAGGCATGTATCTATGCTTAGCGTCCACACTTGTGAATGCTGTAATAAGCTAAATGGATATCTGATAGGCTAGAACTGTTCGCTCATGAAATATTGAGTCCTGTTGCTGCTGGAAGTGCTCCAGCCTATCTACACTAGCTCTAACTTTCACCAGTGGAAAGATCACTAGCTATCTGGAACATGAGTGTTTATAACTTTACATAGATTTTTATGAAGTTATTTTGTCATTCAACATTGCAGTCCTATAGCACCTCCCCCTCCACTATGTAATTAGAACTGCAACAGTTGAGGGCTGTTATTGTTGGCATTTTATTCTATTTAAATATCTTTTAGGTATCAATCTGCATATGCAATAGACATCAGTTATGCTCATCTTTGCTCACTCCTTTGAAGGTTTCTTGAGTAAAACTAGTCTATGTTTACTGAAATGCATACAAAAAACCTGAGCCGGAAGCAATGCGACCTGTTTAACAGAATATGGAGGTTTGTTGTTCACAACTCCCATTGTGTAAATAATACAAAAATGCAAGCTTACTGCAAATAATGTGACCATTGATTACATTTGCATTCATTCTTGCGATCACAAGTCCTGGATGGACTGATCACTTCTGGGAATGAGGATGCAACACAAATACTAACTATGAATTTGCAATTGCATTTGAACTTTGATTGTAATGTTTCTTTATATGGTGCCCTTAAAACGTCCAGGAAATACCCTGGACAATATTGGCACAGATCATTATCATTCTGGAATTATTTTGAAATGATGAGAGTAACAGAAACTATGAACACAGCAATCTGTGTTCTGACTTGTCTGTTGTGTATTAATCTCAATAGGTGCGCTGAGACAATAATCTTTGCTAAAGTAACCTTGGCCTGTTTAATCCAATAATCAGGCATCATGTCTGACTGCCACATTTATAATAATGACATTATTATGGCATCAAAAGGAAATCATTATTGCTTCTCTTGAATAAAAACAGCTATTTTTAATGCATTAATTCCAAGAAAAGAATGAATGAATGAATAAAAATGAATGCTGATACTCTTTAGAGTGTTTCCAAAAATTTAGATGACGCTGTACTTCATTGTGTTTGTTGTGCTATTGTGCTCGTTGTTTAGATTTTTAAACGCGTGTTTCAGTCCACAGAAGAAATGTGCTCATCACATCTATTGTAATCGTGACCTCTTTTCTGTCCACATGCAATTCATCATTTCATCAGTTCATACTACAGAACAAGACCAGTGCTTTTGACCCAAATCATTAACGAACAATACACAAAACTGTCCTTAAAATTAAACACTAACATTTATTAATATTAAATAATTAATATTAATCCTGTCCTAGGAAGATTTACTTTAGTTTTAAAACTTCTTCACAGCTAGCGTACACCTGTTTTGTGTAGTTTTGTTGTTGGTCTTTAGAGGACTAGGACATCACTCAACCAGTCCACGTTCACCTGTCTAATTTGATGAACTTATATCGAGTGAAAGACAAATTTGCACTGACATACTGTAGAGTTTGACCAAACGTGACCTTTGACATCAACAGAAGATGTGGGAAGTGTCCTATTTTATAAACTTAGCAAGTTTTATAATATTTGTTTTGCAGTTCACAACCTATCAGAACAAATCTGTGGTGTGTTTTGAGAGTGACTAGTTTAGTTAGTTGTTAGTCCTTGTCCAGGTTTAGTCAGTCTTTTCCAACCTTGTGATTGAACATTGGGTTTTTAGTTTTGCCCTTCTGTAGAGGCACTCCAGGGGCCAGTTGCATAAACTATGCCACTATGTATTAAAGGGGACCTATAATACCCCTTTCACAAGATGTAATATACAGTGCTCAGCGTAAATGAGCACAACCCCTTTGAAAAGTAACATTTTAAACAAAATCTCAAAAACAATTTCCAAAATGTTGACAAGACTAAGTTTTATATAGCATCTGTTTAACTTATAACATAAAAGTGAGGTTAATAATATAACTTACAGAACAAAATTTTCAGTTTTACTTAAATTAGGGTGATGCAAAAATTAGTACACCCTACTGAATGTCTCTGGAGCAAAGCTAAATTTTAGACTACAAATGTCTAATTTAACAAGAATTCAACCACAGGTGAGTCGAATTATTCATTACACAGGTGTCGCCATTTCATGCTGTCAGCAATGGCACCACATGGAAGAGAAATGTCACAAGACCTGAGAAAAAAATAATTTCTTTACACCAGAAAGGTGAAGGCTACAAGAAGATCAGCAAAGCTTTACTTATCAGTCAGAAAACTGTAGCAAAAGCGGTACAAAAATGTAAAAAAGATGGACTGCAACCATCTCACAGGAAGTTAACGCCTCGACAGGAGTGTCTTCTGATGAGAAGGGTTGAAGAAAATCGGCATGCAAGTTCACTGCAGTTATCTAAAGAAGTAGAAAGCCAAACTGGGGTGACTATTTCCTGTGACACAATGCGGCGTACACTGCAGAGGAATGGCATGCATGGGTGCCGTCCACGAAAGAAGCCTCTCCTAAAGCCCAGGCACAAAAAAGCCCATCTAGAGTTTGCCAGGGCCCATTCTGACAAAGATGAAGACTACTGGGACTCTATACTCTGGAGTGATGAGACCAAGATAAATGTTTTTGAAACTGATGGCTTCAAAACTGTATGGCGTCGCAAAGGTGAGGAATACAAAGAAAAATGCATGGTGCCTACAGTGAAACATGGTGGTGGCAGTGTCCTTATGTGGGGCTGCATGAGTGCTGCTGGTGTCGGGGAGCTGCATTTCATTGATGGCATCATGAATTCACAGATGTACTGCTCTATAGTGAAAGAGAAGATGCTTCCATCACTCCGTGCCCTTGGTCGTCGTGCACTTTTCCAACATGACAATGATGCTAAACACACACCTAAGGCCACTGTTGGATTTCTGAAGAAGAACAGGGTGAAAGTGATTCAGTGGCTGAACTCAATCGAACACCTGTGGGGAATTCTGAAGAGACAAGTTGAGCATCACTCTCCATCCAGCATCCAGTCTCTAATAGTCATTCTTGAAGAATGGAAAAAGATAGATGTTGCAAAATGTGGCCAACTTGTTAATTCCATGCCTAGAAGACTTGGTGCTGTCATTAAAAATCATGGAGGCCATACAAAGTACTAGATGTAGTAGTTTTTGTTGCGGGGTGTACTCATCTTTGCATCACCCTAATTTGAGTAAATATGAAAAATGTGTAAACTAAGTTATATTATTAACCTTACTTTCGTGTTACAAGTTAAACCGATGTTGTATTAAACTCAGTCTTGTCAACATTTTGGAAATTGTTTTTTTGTTTATTGAGATACTGTTTAAAATGTTACTTTTCAAAGGGGGTGTACTCATTTACACTGAGCACAGTAAGTCTCTGGTGTCCCCATAATGTGTCTGAAGTTTCAGCTCAAAATACCCCACAGATCATTTATTACAGCTTGTCATATTTGCCCCTATTTGATTGTGCGAAAAAAAGAAGAAAAAAAAAAAAACGCCATTTTTGTGTGTGTCCCTTTAAATGCAAATTAACTGCTGCTCCTGGCCGCTTACCAGAAGAGGGCAAAGCTTTAACAGCTCACGCTTCGGTTGCTCAACAACAACAAAGCTGGAGAATCTCACGCAGCCAAAATGAGGATTGTCCGTTACAGTCTTCAGCCTTACATTGTTCAAACCGGAGTTGACACTGATGTAGAGACTCAGGAAGAAGTTACAACTTATAGAATGCAGCTAGACGTTTCTGAATGGTTAGTGGATAAATTTATGTAGTTGCTGTGGAGTTGATTCAACTCATCGACTAGCATGTGCCGTCATGTTAATCTTTTGTGCAAATCCAGTGTTGAATTGACCCTTGTTTGTGAAGCAGTCCGGCATAAAATGATAGCATGGTAACTACACTCTACAACAACTCTTCCTCTTCTCTAAAGTAGCCCAACATGGCCTCATCCCCTTTGTTGCATGTTCTCGAGGGTTCACTTACCCGGGAAGAAGCTTGTTGTAGTCCTTACCAGCCATTTGTTGTATTCTTTAAACAGAGAATTCTTTAAAATATCCCCCTTTGCATTGAACTTTGAGCGTTGCAAACTTTGCAGACATTGTTTATGCTCAAACAGCAAAATTGAACACTAACTAAAGTAAAAAAAAAAGAAAGAGAAATCATAATCAACCACCCCTTTAACTAGTTTGACTAACTAAGTGTGGTCAAAGTCATCAGAAATGTTAATTAGTAGCTTCCCTCCCTTGATTTTCCTCAATCTTTCTGGTGAGGTCAGGTGTAGCAAACGTCAAACATGCACAAATCACGCTAACAGTGTCTGTTTCACGTCCATCTTTCGTGGTTTGATTTTCATTCTAATCTGTAATGTAAACATTGACAACTGTGTATGAAACATGCTTCACTGTTTTGGTGCAAGATGGCAACATAGGATGCAGAGTACAGACTGTGTTTATGTATTGTCACGTAGCAGCATTATTTCATCTTATTGCTTAACCAGAGTCATATGAACACAATCACCTACATTCAACTACCCAATAGAGGAATGTATCACTCTAGCAGACACACACAGACAGTAGGTGTGATCCTGAGACTAAACTACTGCTGAATGTGTGTCTGACAGCATGCAGCTCAATATATGTAGCTTAAAGGTACAATTTGTGATATTTTTTCCGCTAGAGGTCGCTAGAAGCCTATTCAAAACAAAGGCGTAGTTTGATGACGCCAATTTTTAGAGCGGAAACTTGGGACATGTGGTCTCCATATCAACGGACGGTGCAAAAGAATAGGGCTTGGAGTCTGGAAGAACTCATGTTCGTGGATGCGATTATTAACGTTACTGTAGTATGAAGCAGAGCAGGAGCGAGTGTTGCGGGAGCTGAACGAGGAGCTGGAGCGATTGATCAACACACGCCTCACGAGCAGCGGGACTTTTATTATGACACAGTCGCCGGCGCCGCTTCCGCTTTTCCGGTCATGAGTTTATGGGAGCTGTCCTTGTCGACAGGAGCAGTGGCAGATGGTAAACAGTAATTATGTTCCATAAATAAGTAACAAAATCCACCATAAAACGTGCAAGAAGTAAATAAGGAACTGCTTGAAGCAACTAGTGGTTTGCTGGACGCTAGACACTACTTCCGCATTTGTCCACGACACGGTTTTCATGTGGTTTCTACGTCAGTAAAGGCGGTAACAAAGGTAACTGACGTCATTGACAGGCGACTGCACTGCCCCGTGTCACTGTTTAGAATGGGAATTTTCTCATGATTTACAAGTAGTTGAAAACATTAGAGATATTGTTAGTAATCAGCTGGACAAAATATATAACACTAGGCTAGTGGTTTTTGGATATTTTACTGCAAAAATTTTACATATTGTACCTTTAATGTTGGTCATTGTGTTCACGTGGTTCGTCCTGTTGAGGAGATACTTTACTAAGTGATCAGATTAATTATTACCTACTGGACAATAAAATGAGTGAAAAAGTCCTAGAGAGTTACAATGAAGGAGGGACCGGATCCATATTTGGAGACCAGAAAGATACTTGAAGGTGCAGGTGAAAAACTGCATTCTCACGCGAGCATAACCCTACCTCTGCGTTGCTAAACATACAGTATGTTGGGACGGGGGTGCCAGAATTGCAACTGACAGAATGTGTGCTGTAGCATGATACTAAAATCTTCTTCAAATTGTGGAGACATTTGAATCATTCACAATCTAATATTGGGATACTGCACACCCCTAATTGTAACCACCCAGTCCATGTAGGGGTGTAACAATATTCAAACCAAACTGAAAAACGGGGAGATACACCACCCCACGATACATACCGCGGTACTCTCATGGCGTACCAAACGTCCCCTGCCCTTGCTGCCCCAGCCCAGCCCTGGCCCATTGTTGAGCTTGACCTCACTTTACCTTGTGTCACAAACATAATTTTGCTTCTTTGACATTTGATTCCATAGTAATTGGGGTGTAACAGTACACATATTTGTCTTGCAAATTTTCGGCATGTGTACACATAATTTACTTATGTGTACACAATGAATACAGTGTTGCAGCCTAACCAACATTAAACACCAATAATCGCAATAAGCTCAGTCTTTTGTTACTTTTTATAAGAAATAAAGTGTCATCTTTAAAATTCTGTCCATTTTATCACAGAATTAAAAAAAATATGCAGTTTTGCTGCTCTTTAATGTGGCGTGACAGATCACTGTATAGGTGCCTCAGCGCAGAGAGCGAGTGAACACGATCATCTCTTCCTCTTTAATACTAGTAACAGAATAAACATGAATGAACATCTGAAGGTATGTTGAAAGATACAGTACACTGGTGGAAAGACATCAATAAGACTTGTAAAGCTTGTAAACAATATGTCACATAGCATTTACCTCAGGCAAGTCATTCAGTGTCCACAGCTTGTTAATTCAGTAGCAAAATAAACTATAATTTTTATAAAAATTAAAAACATTTAATTCAGTTGGATAATTGTCACTTCAACTCTAGTTATGTATTTCGTCATTGAGGAAAATACTATGCAAACATCTCATCTCGGTCTCGTCTCGTGAGCTGTCTCGTCACACCCCTATTGCATACGATTTGTTATTTGAGGGTTGATTATTATTACATCTAAAAATGAATAGCAACTGAATTTAGGCTAATGGTTTGGGCTTTATTGTTAAACTTTAATAGTATAGTAATGTGCATGATTACAGCATTAGCAGAGATAATGTTTTCTATCCTTGAGAAATTTTCAATTATAATTGAATTAATTTAAATTACTGTAACTTACACTAAAGTACGAACTGCAACTGACAGACGTCACGTTCACTGAGAACTATTGAACAAGTGTATAGGGCTTTAACCTATGGTTTTACCTGATCTCTGATCAGTTTTATACATTTGTATATGTTTTAATTATACATTAGAATAATTAAAATGAATAATGGTAGTTATTAATCTCTTATTGGCCTGTTTAGCTTGAGCCATGGAACAAAGAAACAAGCCTTTAAAATTGATAAAAGAACACATATTATACAGACACTCTATATTTAATCTTATTAGATGATTATTTAATTCCATTTGATTGATTTTACTTTCAATAAAACTTTTGCAATACATTTGTTAAAGAGTATTTTTAATGCATGTTTGGCCTGAGTTTTGTTGAATTTCCACTGTTCTGACCACTAGGGGTCATCGTGGAGACGGGTGTTAGATTGTTTCGAAGCCTTGAATCATTACGGCACATTTGCTTCAACTGTTTCAGTGTTTCACGAAGCCTCGATCTGTCCATCACTACCAATTACTTAAATCAATCAAAATACTACATAGACTGCTACCAATAAAATGTTATCATTAACAAAAACCTGAGATAAGTCAAGCTGCATCTGAAATAGCATAAATTTAATTTACACAGACTGTTTAATGTTACTCATAAGCTATAAAATTAACAGGAACTCAATTACATGGTCATTATTAGCTATGTTTCCATCCAAAATTGCGTATTTATCTTATGCGCAGGTGTCACTCGTATTGTTTTGAATGGGAGAAAGTGCAACACACAATATGGCGGAATAAGTCCTGCCTTCTAAATAAGGTCCAATTGCCGACTGGTAAAATCATTGCGTCACTGCAGTGGCCGTTAGAAGCTCAGTTTTTTGTCAGACGGTTGTTGTCAGATTTCATTGGTGATTACAAATATGAAATTTAATCGAAAGCTTGGCAAACAGCTTTGGAGAATTTGATGTTTCCCCATTCAAAGAGATAGGAGCTGCACTTGGATGCCCGAGAGGCGTTTCAAAGATGGCCGCCGAGTGAAATGACTTGTCTTAAGGGACTTTGATAATGCTCAACGCTGCAAAACGAAATCTGATGGAATGCCGCAGTCGGATGGATTGAATGAACATTAAGTATTGTAGTTTGTTTAACCAATTTTATCACTTAAACATATATTCTATTATATAAATATTTTGAAACAAATTTCCATGACTTTACCTAAACTTTCTCTGTTTATTTAGTTTTCCAAAACTTTTCCAGGCCCGGAAATTTCCGTTTGAAAAATCCATGCCATGACTTTTCCAGGTTTTTCATGACCATACTGGTATACGGTCATGAAAAGCATTACAAGCACCATGCTTAACCATTTGATCTACAGTTCCACCCATAACCTCAAAACACCCTGGCATCGTGTGGCAGACAGCTTTGCACAAAACTGCATTAAATAAAGGATGGAGGAGCCGTGATGAAATGTAATATGTTTGATTCTCTGCTGGCCAAATCACACGAACCTCATCATAAATAGGCCTGAGGTTCTGCAGGTTTGTCTATAGGCCTCCATCAGTAACAGCACGAAGGATCTAATGTGAATTTTTTTAACTAACTTGGACATCTTTGAGCAACATTAGTTTAGTCTTCTATGGGAGATGCAGTAGATGACACTAATAACAATGGTTATATAGTAGGTGCACAATGACTCCACTGTCACCAGCACAGGGATCAGGTATCCCGCCTGACCTGAAGGCATTCGACCCCCACATGCTGTTTACTACATAGGGCTCACGAAGAGGGGGGCTGAACAAATTCCCTCAGGAGCTCCCCAGCAGACACTGCTAGTACACTACAAAATAGAGCAAGTATGCTGCATACACACTGTCAGTATGGTTATATTAGGCTTTCAGAGCAAGATGGACCAGAAATGCTGGATACAGAAACAACTCCATATTATTATATAAACACACCTGCTATTTTTATATGCAGAGGGGAAATTAAGGCCTGTCATGTTATTATATTTATGCTTTCAACAACCCCTGAGGAGTATGATATTGTAAAGCACTGCAAGTGTGATCCTCAACATCATGTCATAAACTCCTTATGAATAATGCATCAAAGCCTCATTAACACAATGACATAATACTCTGGATTTGGCGTTGATGCAATGAATAAAAGCAAGAATCATTGTTAAAAGCGCAAGATGGCTGTCTAATGTAAGTACACTCACATGTCCTGAAGGGATTGTGTGTCTGTCATGTATCCCGCTCCTCCTTCAAGAAAATACACGAATATAATTAATATTAATACATTAACGCTTGCACGGTTAACGTTACACGGTTCGCGCTTTTCCTCTCATAACGCATGTCTTTCTCGTAATAAACTAGTGTTCGGTTAAAGACAGTAACCAGGGACAGACAAAGAGACAAACAAGAGCCACCGGCAGCCACCATCCCGCTTCATGATTGTGCTGTTCAATGTTGAATACGATTCCTACTATGGCGACGGTTTCTTCATGAATATTAATTAGGTCGCGCTGACGTTTCTCAGGTACTTTCATTTGGGGTCCAGACACGTGATCTAATTAATATTCAAAAGCTTCGTTTATTCGTCAGCTGTCCAGCGCCCGCCTACCAACGCCTGCCTTTCATCCAATCAGAACGACATATTGATCGATTATGAAATTACCTAATTAATATTTCACGAGCCAAGCGGTTGCCATAGTACGACCGTTCATCCAACAATCAATCCTGTCAGATTAGGCGGAGGCTCAGACCGGCTCACGCAAGCGCTGTTAAATCGCTTCTTTTATAAAACATTTTAATAAACATAAAAAAAAAATAAAACAAACATGACTTATTAACCTTAAGTAATAATAATAAATCCCACTCAGGTGTTTGTTTATGATTATAATTATGTACAGCAGCGCCGCGCATCGGGCAGTTTGAATCATAATTTAACTGACAACGATGATTAATAATACTGGATTGTGTGTTCTCTCCATATTACTGTAAATATCAAATTTCTTTGGATGTTATGTCGACCTTGAAGAACAAAACTTTGTTTTTGTGGGAAATATTAAAGGGTTATTTTACCCAAAAATGAAAATAATGTCATTAATTACTCATCCTCATGTCGTTCTAGAACTGTAAGACCTTCGTTTATCTTCAGAACACAAATTAAGATATTGTTGATGAAATCCGATGGCTCAGTGAGGCCTCTCAAGGTCTATAAAGGTACTAAAACCATATTTGAATCAGTTCATGTGAGTTCAGTGATTCTAACTTAATATTATAAAGCGACACAAATACCTATTGTGCGGCAAAAAGAAAAAACAAAATAATGACTTTTCACCAATATCTATATGGGCCGATTTCAAAACACTGCTTCATGAAGCTTCTGAGCTTTTCGAATCTTTTGTTTCAAATTAGTGATTCGGATCTCCTATCAAACTGCTAAACTGCTGAAATCACGTGACTTTGGCGCTCCGATTCACTGATTCGATTTGTAAAGCTCTGAAGCAGTGTTTTGAAATTGGCCCATATAGATATTGGTGAAAAGTCTTTGTTTTTTTGACGCACAAAAAGTTTGCTTTATAATATAATATACATATATAATAAGTATTCGCTTTATAATATTAAGATATAACCACTGAACTCACATGAACTGTTTCAAATATGTTTTTAGTACCTTTATGGACCTTGAGAGTTTCAATGGCATTGCTCTCAATAGACGCCTCACTGAGTCATCGGATTTCAACAAAAATATCTTAATTTGTGTTCCGAAGATGAACAAAGGTCTTACGGGTGTAGAACGACATGAAGGTGAGTAATAAATTACATTATTTTAATTTTTTTAAATTTAAAATTTAACAAGTTTTTTCTCGTAATTTAATGAGTTTATTCTCACCATTTTATCTCGACTTTTTTCTCAAAATTTAACGACATTTTTCTCATAATTTAACAAATTTGTTCTCGTAATTTAACAACGTTTTTCTCGTAATTTAATGACTTTATTCTCAACATTTATCTCGAATTTTAACGAGTTTTTTCTCGTAATTTAACAAGTTTATTCTCAACATTTTATATCGACATTTTTCTTGAAATTTAATGAGATTTTTCTCGAAATTTAACAACTTTGATCTTGAGATGGTTTTATTTTTTTATTATTGCTTGGCCCTAATCCTCTTCCGTAAGTCCCTGGCCCAAAAAAGGTTTGAGAACCCCTGGTGTAAAGCACAACAAATATATTTAAATTCTAAGGAAGTACCTGCAGAAATCACTGTGCTTATGTGCGATGAATTGCATGCCATCACATGAAAAAACATGCATAACTGTTATCCCACACTATACTTCAGTTTGTAGGCGAACGCAAGTGGTCCCCGTCATTTTGCCAAGTAAGACAAGTTCCTGGATCAACATATTTTTGTTGATCCTGGAACAACATTATTGTCCAAAAATTTAGTCCTAACCCTATCCTTACCCCTAAACCTAACCCTACCCATAAGTTATCACTAAAATCAGAGGGAAATGATAAGAGAATAACACTGATGTAGACGCATATACTGGTTGTAAGCCTAAACTAAACTGTGTACTTGTCCCTCAGATCTGACTGGTTGATTGGAATGTTGATCCAGGAACATGTACTTCGTGAAATCAGTTCACTATACTTAAGTTTATGCATTTAGTGTATGACATAAATTTCATCAGCAAAGCCAGATTTTTGTAACTGTGCATAGTCTGTGCGCTCAGCTTATGAACATGCATCTTGAATTTATTAGCACTTGAACACTACACTGTAAAAAAAAATCAAAATCTTACAGAAAATAACTTTCATTACAGTAGTTTTCTTTTATTTTGAATTTGTACTCAAAACTGTAAAATTACAAACAATATCTGTAAAATTAACAACTCGGCTGTTATTTGAAGTATTATGCCATTAATGGCAAATTATAGTAATTCTCATTTTTATACAAAAAAAATTACTGTATTTCTATTTAAATTACATACAAATGTATGTAAAACTACAAAAATAATGTTGATAATAATTCACGAAATCACCACCAGATGGTGCAAAGGTTGGCACTATTGCTCACACTATAAAAAAAGAAAGAAAATCATATAAAAAAAAAAAAAAAAAACAGTTGGCAATGGCTGCCAAGCAAAAACTGTAAAATTTAGGTTAAATATCCCAATGTAAACAAATATCAAAAACTTTGAAAGAAATTTTCATTAAACATTTTACTGCAAAAACAATGTTATTTTATAGGTATTTCCTGATTTATTATGATCAAACACATTCACTGTCAAAAAATCAGTCAAATGACTGGCAGCCAGGGCATCATGCACATAGTATTTTTGAGGGGGCACCTCTACGGGGGGGATGGGGTGTGACAGCAGAACTGTTTGTGTTTTATGCGGAAAAAACTAACCCCCAAATAAAAATAATTACCTAGTTCTGGCATGAAACTCTAGATGGCGCAGGCTTATAGATCTTTATTTTGTAGTGAACATGTCATTATCTACATAGCACAGCTGATTGGTTGCTTTTGTATCAGCGGCCAATGAGCTGCGGCTCAACACTTTTGGAATCAACATCTAAGATAAGTGAATGATGTTTCATTCTCTGCACATATTGTGTCGTCCGGCTATTAATTCCTAAATGGAGCAATCTTTGATTTGAGCAAACAAAAAAGTTTTAAACTAGCTTAATGTTAGAAAAGTTTTAAACTAGTGTCACATGAACTGTTGCAAGAGCGAATTACTGAAGCAGCAGTGTTTACTGCATGTGTTTATGCAGCAGCAGCAGTCTATTGTATGTCATTGCTATTTTATATGCTGTTAGGTATCAATATGAAAACAGTTAAAGTGATATAAGCATTTGTGCTTTAAATGGCATTCTCCATCTTTAGCGGTAAAACTTCAATGACACATTCATTTATTTCCAGAGCATGTTTTCATTAGCTATGCTAAATATGTGTGTCTGAGTCACTCTAAAAACAATCAATACAGTTAAACTAAAGTTAAAATAAAGATATTTACAGTCTTGTGGTGTGATTTACTAAGCATAAGCTGGAGCATTATACAGTTTGTCTATCCAGCAGCAAATGGTCTATTGTATCTCTGTGTGTATACGTTGTCTAATATATATAACAAGGTTAAAGTAAAATAATATTCACATTCAACAGGGTTATGTTTAGCTGCATAAAATAATTACATGTTCTTTTATTTAAAGGGTATATGTTTTCATTAGCTATGCTTAACATGTTGATGCAGCATCAGAGCACGTCATACCTGTCATTCATTATAGCTCCTAATGGCTTTTCAACTATCAAACAAGAGAATAAGGGTTATGTAATCATTATTAAATGACTTAATTGATAATACTTGCTCAGGTGGTTGCTGGGTTTCTTATAACATGCGTTTCTAGTGCTAAGTCAGGTCGGCAAGGTAGCCCAGGCACACATAGCCTTAGGTCATTAGTATTACGTTGGTTGGCAAAGCAGCCAAGGCACACATAGATAGTAAAAGAAAAGAAAAAAAAGGGTTTTGTCCTATCCCTTCTGTCTATGTCATCATTGTGCAGTTGTACAGTACCTCACATAAGTGAGTTACATTTTTGTAGTTATAATATTATTTCTTCAGTGTTGTCACATGAAAAGATATGACACTTTGCTACAGTGTAAAGTAGTGAGGGTACAGCTTGTATAACAGTGTAAATTTGCTGTCCCCTCAAAATAACTCAACACACAGCCATTAATGTCTAAACCGCTGGCCACAAAAGTGAGTACACCCCTAAGTGAAAATGTCCAAATTGGGCCTAAAGTGTCAATATTTTGTGTGGCCACCATTATTTTCCAGCACTGCCTTAACCCTCTTGGGCATGGAGTTCACCAGAGCTTCACAGGTTCGCACTGGAGTCCTCTTCCACTCCTCCATGACGACATCACGGAGCTGGTGGATGTTAGAGACCTTGAACTCCTCCATCCCACAGATGCTCAATAGGGTTTAGGTACCCTCAGCTTCTTTAGCAAGGCAGTGGTCATCTTGGAGGTGTGTTTGGGGTCGTTATCATGTTGGAATACTGCCCTGCGGCCCAGTCTCCAAAGGGAGAGGATCATGTTCTGCTCATTCATGGTTCCCTCAATGAACTGTAGCTCCCCAGTGCCGGCAGCACTCATGCAGCCCCAGACCATGACACTCCCACCACCATGCTTGACTGTAGGCAAGACACACTTTGTACTCATCATCTGGTTGCCGCCACACACGCTTGACACCATCTGAACTAAATAAGTTTATCTTGGTCTCATCAGACCACAGGACATGGTTCCAGTAATCCATGTCCTTAGTCTGCTTGTCTTCAGCAAACTGTTTGTGGGGTTTCTTGTGCATCATCTTTAGAAGAGACTTCATTTCTGGGACGACAGCCATGCAGACTAATTTGATGCAGTGTGCGGCGTATGGTCTGTGCACTGACAGGCTGACCCCTACCCCTTCAACCTCTGTAGCAATGCTGGCAGCACTCATACGTCTATTTCCCAAACACAGCCTGTGGATATGACACTCAGCACGTGCACTCAACTTCTTTGGTCGACCATGGTGAGGTCTGTTCTGGTCTTGGCCACCGTGCTGCAGCTCAGTTTCAGGGTCTTGGCAATCTTCTTATAGCCTACACCATCTTTATGTAGAGCAACAATTCTTTTTTTCAGATCCTCAGAGAGTTCTTTGCCATGAGGTGCCATATTGAACTTCCAGTGACCAATATGAGAGAGTGAGAGTGATAACACCAAATTTAATACACCTGCTGCCCATTCACACCAGAGACCCTGTAAAACTAACGAGTCATATGACACCGGGAGAGAAAATGGCAAGTCACATGACACCGGGGAGAGAAAATGGCTAATTGGGCCCAATTTTCACTTAGGGGTGTACTCACTTTTGTGGCCAGTGGTTTAGACATTAACAGCTGTGTGTTGAGTTATTTTGAGGGGACAGCAAATTTACACTGTTATACAAGCTGTACACTCACTACTTTACATTGTAGCAAAGTGTCAATTCTTCAGTGTTGTCACATGAAAAGATATAATAAAATATTTACAAAAATGTGAGGGGTGTACTCACTTCTGTAATATACTGTATGCATATCTGCCGATGCAGCAGCTTTTTTCTCACTCAAGCTTTTTATTCTCACTAGAATAAAACTTTACTTTAGCTTTCACAGTAATAATTACTGCAGTGTCATCATATCCATTTATACTTTTGAATTATTGAAGTGAGAACATACATTATTAATGCATTTATTGTCACTATTCCAGAATATTAAGATTTTTAGGACTATACGTCCTGCATTGATTCAGTCTTCCATGCATTTTGTAGCTTATAGAAACAAACTAATTTAAAGCATATAAGCACTGACACTGCAAGGCAAAAAATGGTTCTGCATGAATCACCAATGGCTGTGTGACATATTCAAAACTAAGATATTCAACAACTTTGGGGCACTATTCATTTTGTACCTAAAATATTCTAAGATTAAAGTAAACTTTATAGTTACCTACACAATGTGTATATATAAGATGTCAATAAAACACGTTGTCAAATTAAATTTTAAAGGATTATTGCCGCATCCATAGACATCAGTGTATATTTTACAAGCTATTAATGTTTTTTTTCTACTTACTGTATTTAATTGTCAGAAACATGAAATAAAAATTATATGGTTGAAAACATAACCATATATCACTGTTCAGTCCGTCCGTCTCTGGCTCGGCGCCAGCCAAAGCACAAACACAGATTTGAATTTAGTAGTTGATAACGTGACTCACATCATACATAATGTGATCACATAACGTGATCGTATGCTTCAAAGGATTAATTATCAATTTTTTTGTCTTTTGGAAGCTGCATTCAAATCTATTTGGTTCAAACATCTGAGGTGCCCCCTCCATTTGACATGATGCCTCTGCAGGCAGCAACAGAACATTAAAGACAAACAGATCTCTCGAGATCTCAGCATCTTCAATTACAATCCAGTCTGACTATTTATTTAATACCAAAGTTTATATTGAGAATTAAAAAAGGTTTAGATGGTCTAGATCGCCGTTATTGTGATTGTGACCCTATTCCTACTATTTTTTTCTCTGTTTGCTGTAATTGTGTGTTTCTAAACAACATTTGTTATGGCAAATTTCTGATTAGATGAAGTGATATAGTCATCATGTATTTGTGATATAGTCATCATGTAGTGGCCTGATTCACTAATATCACCTAATGTATATTAGCTGTTAATTTCACATTATTTAAAACAGCCTTCCAATATTATGGCATCAGTGTCATGGCAATCATATATTCTGAAAAAAGCTTCTTTTTGATGTTCAGAGATGATCTTTTTATCTGAATATTTCGACTGTCACCAATGTTGAGGTTCATACACTGATTCTTGATATCTGTGAACAATGCTACGGTGAACAAAGTGAAATTAATAACTAACAAAAATATGAAATAATTTAATCATAGATTAGACTCTGGACAAGACCAGTCCACTACATGATGGCTATATCAAGAAGTGCCAACTTCATCTGATCACATTTTCTTTTGCCATACCAAAATGTGCTTTAGATATACACAGTTTCAGCAGCCAGAAACTAAATCAAACACTGATCACCATAATGATAACTCCAAACTTATTATTTTCAATAAAACATCAACATCTAAACCTCTGTTAATTGCCAATAAGAACTTTTGTGTGAAAGTCAAACTAGATTTTAATAAGTGAAGATGCTGAGATCTTGAGAGATCTGTTAGTGTTTAATGTTCTTTAAAGGGTTTCTGTTGCTGAGTTTTGTTGGTCACCATGTGGTGAAGAGCTTCAGTCCAGGAAGAAAACATTGACAATATTTTGCTTTCTATGTAGTCACTTACACAGTGATGTTTATATACATTAGCATGCATGTGTACTATTACTAGCTAATGGTTAACTGCAAGTGATTTCCATTTTACAGTGAAAGCGTTTGATTAGAATAATTCAGGAAATACCTGTAAAATAACAGTGTTTTTCTGTAAAGTGTTTAATGAAAATTTCTGTATTTCTGTAATTAGGATATTTTAACTTTAATTTTACGTTTTGTAATGTTTTTTAAATTATTTATATATTTATTTTATAGTGTAGTTTGTCCACAGGGTGGCAAGGTGGCCCAGGCCATTGTTTTACATTCAAAAAAGAAACCGAATAGATGGAACAACAACAACAAACTACTGGAGACGCAGTAGATGCCTACGTTGATGAGCACTAGTTTAAACAAGTACAAAGACATTTTATCACTTATAACTTCTAAAGAGAAACAGTGCAGACAATGGACAAAGATAACATTTTCTAGTGTCCATGTGTTGACTGCCTGTGTTTGCGCATGCTATCAAATGGAGTATACTTTAAAAGGCCATTAGTTTGGCTGTACAAATAACTCTAAACATTTTATTTAAATCTGATGCATACTTTGGCCTTTACAGCTATTTTTTTTAAAGCTGTTTTATCAGTGTGCATTATGTAAATGAAATAAACTTGACTAATTGATCAGATAAGAAACACCTAGAATCAGAAGTGAGAGATGTTTAGCAATTACACAACTCACAGCTGGAACTAGCTTCCAGTGTCACCAGATGAGCCTGAACAATATCCATGTTGAATTCCAGACTGACAACATATGCCTGTGCATTCTCTCATTTAAGATGACTAAAATAATGCAGTTCAATGTTCATTACTTCATGTTATTTTGTTTACAGTCTTTCCTTTATATTGTGACAATTCACAGCAAGAAAGAAGTTTAATATTTTGATTCTGAGAGTTCCCAATTAGAGAGCGTCTACCGCAACCACTCAATATTTTAAACTAGGGATACACCGATACCGATACCAGAATCAGTATCAGGCCGATACCAAGCTCATGTACTTGTACTCATACTAGTATAAATACCCCTGATACCAAAGACCGATACCTCACGTGACATAACTGACAGAATTTTCTGTGCACAGAGACACCGACGGCAGCAGCAGAAACAATGTCAGCCTCAGAGTTATGGAAATACTTCAAAATTAATGATGACAACACACACATTGCAAACTGCATGCTTTCAATCACAATTCGTTATCGATTAGTGAAGGCGGGATAGGCGGAATCGCGCTGAATGACACAGACCAGAAGCGCTCTCTCTCTTTTTTGCGCGGGATCCCAGTTCTCTCAGACAGCACGCGATCGGTTCTCCTCGCGCCTGAATGGTCAAATTCACACATAGTTGTCCAAATGTTCATCGTGTGGAGTATCTCACGTAAATACAATCGGTTATGGCTTAAGTCGACGTAAACATTTGAGTGAAAGCAGGATATGTTTCAGTATCCATGGATTCGGTCTCAAAGGGACCGTAGCCTATATTTGTCATTAACGTTAATAAAACAACAAAATATGTTAAATAAATGTATACATGGCAAATAAACCTACTGTATCTGAAAAACAAGTTTATTTAATTTGTATCTCTATATTATTTGTTGGATTGTTTGTCATTTGTTTGTAAAATTTCTTTTATATAACAACAAATATATATATTGGTAATTATGCCCTTTGAAGGTTATTGGACACTTTAAAAATTTTTGTTCAAGTTTGTGACAAGTACGAAATTATATTTTTTTTCATTAGAGTAATAATAAAGAACCTGTCCTACATTCATTAGTCTCACTGTGTTGTGCTTGGAAAACTGCAACATCAAAAAAAAAAAAAAAAAAAAAAAAAAAGAGAGAGAAATTACGGAAGAGGACTAGGGCCAAGCAATAATAAAAAAATAAAATCATCTTGAGATTAAAGTTGTTAATTTTCGAGAAAAAACTCGTTAAATTTAGAGAAAAAAAGTCTAAATAAAATGTTGAGAATAAACTCGTTAAATTATGAGAAAAAAATTGTTAAATTTCGAGAAAAAGTTCGAGATAAAATGTTGAGAATATACTCGTTAAATTACGAGAAAAAAAAAAACGTTAAACTTCTAGAAAAAAGTCAAGATAAAATGTTGAGAATAAAGTCATTAAATTATGAGAACAAATTTGTTAAATTATGAGGAAAATGTCGTTAAATTTCGAGAAAGATTCTAGATAAAATGTTGAGAATAAAGTCATTAAATTCTGAGAAAAAAGTCGTTAAATTACGAGAACAAATTTGTTAAATTCTGAGAAAAATGTCGTTACATTTCGAGAAAAAAGTCTAGATAAAATGTTGAGAATAAACTCATTAAATTATGAGAATAAGTCGTTAAATTATGTAATTTAACAACTTTATTCTCGTAATTTAATGAGTTTATTCTCAACATTTTATTTTGACTTTTTTTCTCTAAATTTAACACGCTTTTTCTCTAAATTTAACAACTTTAATTTCGAGATGGTTTTATTTTTTTATTATTGCTTGGCCCTAATCCTCTTCCCTATATCGGTATTGGCGAGTACTAGAAAAAAGTATCGGTACTCGTACTCGGTCCTTAAAAAATGGTATCCGTGCATCCCTATTTTAAACTATAGAAAAAGAGATGGTGAGGTGTGGCTGCAAAAGTTCATATGTACATGACAAAAGAAAATAAAAGCCTCAAGGCAACGTATACAGAGGTGAAGGATGCAAATAGTCATGAAGGTGGATAATGAGATTTGCCCCACATTCTGCTACGGGGTGAACCTAGACTTAATTTCACACAGATCCGTATTTTCTGGTGCCATTTTAAATTGCTGGGCCATTTAAAACTCTTTCCACACAAGGAACACAAATAGGGTCTCGCATATGTATGACTTTTCAGGTGAATTTGTAAGTGTGATGGCAAAAGAAACTTTTTATTACACTGATCACAATTAAATCTCCTTCCTCCAGAGTGAATGCGCAGGTGATTGTTGAAATTGCTACTTTTTCCAAATGTTTTACCACACTCACAACACTGCATCTTCTTTCCGGAATGTGTTTGCAAATGACGTTTCAGGTCTTTTTGATATGTGAAACTCTTTTCACACTCAAGACACGTAAAAGGCTTCTCTCCAGTGTGAACTCTTATGTGAGTCTTAAGATTTCCTTTAAGTGTGAAACTCTTCCCACACTGAGGACAGGTGAAAGGCTTCTCTCCAGTGTGAACTCTTACGTGAACCTCGAGATTTGCTTTGTTTGTGCAACTCTTTCCACAGTGATGGCACATAAAAGGCTTCTCTCCGGTGTGAGTTATAACATGATTCTTAAGGTTATTCCTGTCTGTAAAACTTATTCCACACTGCTGACATATAAAACAGTTCTCTTTTGAGTGAATCTTCATGTGGTAATTAAGGTTTCCTTTACGTGTGAAACTCTTTCCACACTGACCACATATGAACGGCCTCTCTCCAGTGTGACTTCTCACGTGGGCATTAAGGGTTGCAGTATATGTGAAACTCTTTCCGCACTGAGGGCATGTGTAAGGCTTCTCTCCAGTGTGAAGTCTCATGTGAGTCTTAAGGCTTACTTTATGACTGAAACTCTTTTCACAGGAATTGCATTTGAAAGGCTTCTCTCTGCTGTGAATTCTCATGTGAGCCTTAAGATTTTTATTGAATTTGAAACCCCTTCCACACTGCTGACATTTGAAAGGCTTCTCTCCAGAGTGAATTATCACATGCCTGTTAAGGCATTTCATATCTGGGAAACTCTTTCCACACTGATGACATATATAACAGTCTTCTCTTGAGTGTATCTTCATGTGGCAATTTAAGGTTACTTTACGTGTGAAACATTTTCCACACTGAACACATATGAACGGCTTCTCTCCAGTGTGAATTCTCATGTGAGTCTTAAGATTTCCTTTTAGTGAGAAGCTCTTCCCACACACTTTGCAGCTGAAAGGGCTCTGTCCAGTGTGACTTCCCATATGGGAATCAAGTGATGCTTTAAAAGTGAAACTCATTCCGCAATGAAGACATGTGTAAGGCTTCTCTCCCGTGTGAAGTCTCATATGAGTCTTGAGGCTTACTTTATGACTGAAACACTTTCCACAGTGATGACATATTAAAACGTTCTCTCTTGAGTGAATTCTCATGTGGTAATTAAGGGTTACTTTACGTGTAAAACTCTTTCCACACTGATCACATGTGAACGGCTTTACGCCATTGTGAATGTTCATGTGATATCTAAGGTTTGGTTCTGCTGTGAAGCTCTTTCCACACTGTTGGCAGGTATAAGGCTTCTCTCCAGTGTGAATTCTCAAGTGGCTTTTAAGGTTTCCTTTTTGAGTGAAACGTTTTCCACACTGTTGGCAGCTGAAAGGCTTCTCTCCAGTGTGAATTCTCATGTGGACTTCAAGGTTTTGTTTTTGATTGAAACTCTTTCCACATTGACTGCAGGTAAAACAACTGTTAGGTTCATCAGTCTTTTGAGCTCTTTTTCGTGAGGAAGTCTTTTCAGTCTGTGTGGATTTTTCTCCAGTTATGATCTCATGATGTTTCTCATATTGATCTTTTTCTTCCATCAGTTCTTGATTTTCTTCTTTCAGTACTATCAGGTCTAAAGCAAAAAGACAAATACAGTTTATTGGAACAAAGCAACAGACATCAAAATCAACACAAAAGCACTAAAGCATCAGAGCAAACATAAACCATTGAAACCTATAGAAAAAGAGGTGTTTCCTATAATCTCAGCACCTCATCAACAGTCACGTTTAGCTGAACAAATTGCCAGAAGAAACCATGTCTTCCAAGTCAGCAGAGATGGACTGGGAGTAAAAAACAGCCTTGGATTTTCCCCCAAATAATCCCCACCACAACTACAAACAGCTGCTACTATCTCACAATATTACAGCAGTCAATGTATCGCATTTATGGCAAATAACATCACAAAAACAATGGTAATTAAAATAAATGTATTATTGTATGAACTAAAATACACAAAAACGGCCGTCGACCTGGCTGGTTCATCATCAAAGAAAAAGTGTCAGATTAAAACCGTGTCCTAACCAGACATGATGCGATAAGATTCCAGCGACAAGCAATTTGACTGTCCACACTTGACGCGACGCAACAATGAGAAGCGATAAAATCAATCAAAAACCACAGCCAATCAGAAGAGCGTGTGGGCGGGCTCTCTCGGCAAGAGCACAGCAGACACAGTGAAATGGGCAAGTACATAGTAAAGTTCATAAATATTACATCATTTAAACATTATTTAAAGTATTGAACCGATCTTTGTCATAGAATACATTTGTTTGTTCGCATTGAGTTGACAGTTTGAATGTTCTTGGGCCCATTTATTGATTTTCAAGATCTGAGGTGAATTAGCCAGTGTTTTCATTACAGCTAAAACGCTTTTAACATTAAATAAAGCACATAAACAGTACCTGAGTTTATCATTGTCATACTTTGTGCTGCTGTTTCAGCCGCGGCATCGCAGAGAAATAGAAACCGTTTCTAAAATAGAATATTCATGTGTCGCCTTCATGGCTGGTTAGGACAAAAACTCTGATTAACATGGAAAAGATACGTTTTATCGCGTGTTGTGGCGTTGCGTCACGTCTAGTTAGGACACGGTGTAAGTGACGTTGACGGCAAACAAAAGGGGGCGCTAATGCAATCTTTTTTCCTTATAATAACAGAAACTGATGCGAAGGAGAGTGGGCTCTTGATGACAAGCGTAAAGACAAAAACGTAAAGATAAAGGTGGTTGGGAGAAGCTAAAAGAAAAAAAAAGTCCTTAGAGACTGACGCTACAAAATGCAAAAAAAAAAACAGGGATGGGACAATACATCGATTCTGATATTTTCAGATGTAACGCAATTCTCTCTCGAATCTTTTTCTGAACAGAGATTTTTGGCAACAGGTCTGCCAGCAGCAGTGCAACTCTAGCTAGCAGTAGCCCTAATCTTGAGCCTGATGAGGGAGAGACAGGAGCAGTTGCTCCTGAGCCAATGGTTCTGGTGAGTCGCCTCACATTTGACAGCTACTGAGTTAGAAAATAGAGAAATTAGAGCATTCATGCCCTTGACATTGACACTGTCATAGACCGAGTTGCTGAGAACAGTGACCTGTTGAAGAAGCTTTTACTCCCCCAACATTAAATGCACGCACACACACACACATATGAATAATCAAATTGTAGAATAGTTCTGTTATTTCAGGTTTCTGCCCCCGCATGTCAGGGACTTGAGATTGGCTTGTTTCAAAGGTTCAAAATTGTCTTTGGTCAGTGACTGTAAGACAACTGTAAGATCCGAGTAGACCTCAGAACGCTCTTTGGGCACAATCAATATGTATCCTTAAGAAGGGGGGGGAAAGATCTGCTCACTTTAGTAATGGCCAACGCAACCAGGAACCAGATTTAACCAGACGGATTTAAAGGTGCCCTAGAATTGAAAATTGAATTTACCTTGGCATAGTTAAATAATTAGAGTTCTGTACATGGAAATGACATACAGTGAGTCTCAAACACCATTGTTTCCTCCTTCTTATATAAATTTGACCTCTGAAGAACAGGCAAATCTCAACATAACACTGATTGTGACGCAGCAGTCAGGGTCATTAATATGTACGCCCCCAATATTTGCATATGCCAGCCCATGTTCAAGGCATTAGACAAGCCAGTATTAATGTCTGGAGCTGCACAGCCGAATTAACAGACTTTATACAGGTAAGCAAGCAAGGACAATAGCGAAAAATGGCAGATGGAGCAATAATAACTGACATGATCCATGATATCATATTTTTAGTGATATTTGTAAATTGTCTTTCTAAATGTTTCATTAGCATGTTGCTAATGTACTGTTAAATGTGGTTAAAGCTACCATCGTTTCTTACTGTATTCACAGAGACAAGACGATTTTCATCATTAAACACTTGCAGTCTGTATAATTCATAAACACAACTTCATTCTTTTTAAATCTCTCCAACAGTGTGTAATGTTAGCTTTAGCCCTGTTAGCTGCAGCCTAGCTACTATCAAACTCATTCAGAATCAAATGTAAACATCCAAATAAATACTATACTTACATGATCTGATATGCTGCATGACGAACACTTTGTAAAGATCCATTTTGAGGGTTATATTAGCTGTGTGAACTTTGTTTATGCAATGTATTATAGAGTTGTGAGCTTGGGGGCGGGGAGCGTGAGCATTTAAAGGGGACATGCACTGAATCTGCGCATTTTTAATTATGGCCCAAAATGGGTAGTTAAAAAATTGAGTAATAAAAAATCTATGGGGTATTTTGAGCTGACACTTCACAGACACATTCAGGGGCCACCTTAGACTTATATTACATCTTGTGAAAAAGGGTTCTAGGGCACCTTTAACCGATCTATGAGATTTTGCTGCAGTCTAGGAAGGAGTCGGACATTTTCTGCTTTCTGTAGTGATGGTCACACTGTGTTTGTGTATTTTATCACAGATGAAGTGGATTAGATGCAATATTTGTTAAATACATAGACATTTTCATGTAGCAACAGAAACACTTTTCATTCAGAAGGATATTGCTTAATACAGCACCTGTATGTACAAAATTAAAGTTCAAAATAAGCCTATACAACTCAAATACCAATATTCTATATTCTTTAGCAGTTTTATTTTGATAAATTTAACATTATGATTACATGAAAATAGTTTTACTGGAACTATAGTATTGCTGTTATTAAAAAAAACATGGAATTGTAAGCATTAGCAGAAATCAAAGGATTAATTTACTTTCAAGTAAAATTTTCCTGATAATTTCTTCACCCCCATGTCATCCAAGATGTTCATGTCTTTCTTTCTTCAGTCGAAAAGAAATTAAGGTTTTTGAGGAAAACATTCCAGGATTATTCTCCTTATAGTGGACTTCAATGGACTCCAAATGGTTGAAGGTCAAAATTACAGTTTCAGTGCAGCTTCAAAGGGCTTTAAACGATACCAGACGAGGAATAAGGGTCTTATCTAGCGAAACAATGGGTCATTTTTGAAAAAAATACAACTGTATATTCTTTATAAACACAAATGATTGCCTTGCACATGCTTCTGCTTTCCGTATTCTTCAAAAAGCTTACGCTGTATGTCCTACGCCTTCCCTATTCTACTTACGAAAAAAAAAAAAAAAAAAAAAAATGGCGCTGCGTTCATTCCATGTATTTTATTACATGTAGCCAAGTATGGTGTCCCATACTTGTAATTTGCGCTCTGTGTTTATCCCATCCCAAAGTGCACACACAGAGCAGTGAACAAACACACACACGTGAATTTTTTTTTGCTGCAACACCCAGGGAGCAGTTGGGGCCTCAGCGCCTTGCTTAAGGGTCTCACCAAGGGTCTCTATTGAGGGTGAACAGAGTGTTGTACATTCACTCCCCCCATCGACAATTCCTGCTGGTACTGAGACTCCAACACACAACCTTTGGGTTACAAGTCCACCATTACGCCATGACTGCCCCCTACTTTAATTACCACCACTTTCATTACCACTCACGTGACATTCTTCATAAATATATTCGTTAAGATGGAAACATTTTAATAAGGATCAAATGACTGAGTTCAGCTTTGAGAATGAAACCAACCTGTTTGTTCCTCAGTATCTTCTTGTTTCACTCTGAATGTTTCTTCAATCCTCATGTCTTCACTCTCCTCTTTAATACAGGCCATCTTGGTAATAGTGTGTCACGTGGATCTCAGTTTCTCACCAGGAGTTCTTCTGTGTGTTTGGACACTCTGTCGTGAATAATTAACAGAAAGAAAAATAAATCCAAACTAAATATATCGGTGCATCTCAAGCAGCTCCTAATTCTGTAGTCAAAGCACTGGCAAGGGAGTGAGTCAGAGACTTATCCATGATTATCCAAGCCTTCCCAAAAAACTCTCAAAACTAGCACTTCATATTAATACAAGACAACAAATTATACAGACACTTCATATTTATTTAAATTGGTATTTAATGATTTGCAGATACATTTATACGATTACATTTTCATGAAAACATTTGCAATTTCATTGTAATCACACATTGTAAAAGTTGCATTAAAAATATTCAGAGTAGCTTGTGTCATCAGTGTGTTGCATTTTGCCAAGCAATATATTCAATTGATTTAAAAAGCTCCTGTGTTTTCATTTAACTGGTGTCCATGTCAAGTTGTAACTTCTACTGCAAAAAGTATTCTCTGGGAAAAGTATTCTAGTCACTTCATAACATTAAGGTTGAACCACTGTAGTCACATGGACTATTTTAACAATGTCTTTGTTACCTTTCTGGTCCTTTAAATTGGTTATGATGTTGCTGGTCAGAAAGCTCTTGGATTTCATCAAAAAATATTAATTTTTTTGTTCTGAATATGAACAAAGGTCTTACGGGTTTGGAATGACATGAGGGTGAGTAATAAATGACAGAAATTTAATTTTTGGGTGAACTAACCCTTTGATTCGCCTGGTATATAAAATACAGTTAGTGCATGACATTGCAATTAGAAATGCTCATAATTAAAGGATTAGTCCACTTTTAAATACAATTTACCTGATAATTTCCTCACCCCCATTTCATCCAAGATGTTCATGTCTTTCTTTCTTCAGTCGAAAAGAAATTAAGGTTTTTGGATTTTTCTCCTTATAATGGACTTCAATGGCCTCCAGACGGTTGAAGGTCAAAATTAGAAAAAAAAAAAAAAGAAGCTTATGCTGTATGTCCTACGCCTTCCCTATTCTACTTATGGAACAAACGCGGTGCCAGGTTTTTTTTTTTTTTTTTTCGTAAGTAGAATAGGGAAGGCGTAGGACATACAGTGTAAGCGTTTTGAGGAATACGGAAAGCTGAAGCAAGGCGTTAATTTGTGTTTATAACGCATATACATTTTCATTTTTTTGAAAATTATTGTTTCGCTAGAAAAGACCCTTATTCCTCGTCTGGTATTGTTTAAAGCTCTTTGAAGCTGCACTGAAACTGTAATTTTGACCTTCAACCATTTGGAGGCCATTGAAGTCCACTATATGAAGAATAATCCTGAAATGTTTTCATCAAAAACCTTAATTTCTTTTCAACTGACGAAAGAAGACATCTTGGATAACATGAGAATGTCATCCAAGCCATCACAAAAATGAACCGAAACTCAGTATATACTACTTGTTTTTTCTTTTCTTTTGTTAATCTGGTAATTAAGTGAAATATATTTAACGTATTTATTCCTTTTATATATGATTTTTTTTACTTTTTTTTTTTTTTTTTTACTTTTTTCGTTTACAGGAGCGCTGCATGTGTGTGATTTGACAATGAATCCTCATGGTCTGTTGTTTATGCTGCTTTTTGCTTATGTAAAACGAAACCACTGGAAAACTAATTTTGTAATATCAATTCTAAAAAAATTAATTCTAATTTAACAATCTTGTCGGTTAAAGGTGCTCTAAGCGATCCTGGGTGGAGTAACTTCCTGTTGACGTTCGAAGTGTTGTCAAACAAAACAGAGGCTAGCTAGACCCTCCCCCTCCCTAGCGGATAGTGAGGAGATGTTTGCTGTACGTGACAAAAAATGTTTTGGCCTAAAAACACGTGACTCCTTTAAAGGTTACCACGCTTTGCTTGATCAGTTAGGGAAAAAAACAGAAATGAACATCCCTAATTGCGATTTGATCATCATTCTTTGAATTCGCAAAAGGCGATCAATAGGAGCCTTTGTGAACAATGCAATCAAAGGTTTATGGTCAGATTCAACATCAATATATTGTCCTGAGACAACTCAAAGAAATCTCTCACAAGCAAAGATAATGCTGGGAAATTTAATTTTCTATTTGAGCATACCTGCATTCCGCATGCCATTGAACATGAGCCATATGAAACTTGTTGCCAATTTCCATCATAATTCTGAAGAAGAATCCTGTTAGTGAAGTATCCACTCAAATTTTAATCATGTGGTCACCCACATTTTTAAAGATCAGGTTAGGGTTGCATCCACTATTTGTAGGTTTTAAGTTTTTACTTAAATTGGAATGTAAAGTCCACACTAGAGGCTTAGTAACTACTACTAGCTTGTTTATAACTAACTCTGTACTTTTTTCGGTATACTTTATCTGGTTGCACCATTTGTTCTTTAAAGGGATAGTTCACCCAAAAATGAAAATTATGTCATCATTTACTAACCCTCAGGTTGTTCCAAACCTGTATAAATTTCTTTGTTCTGTTGAACACAGAGGAAGATATTTTGAAGAATGTGGAAAAGAATGATGGTTTTGCAATCTGTTCCCTGAGTTTATAAACCGTGCTCACAAATTCTTAAACTGTTCCCTCGGTTTAACAAATCGTGCCAACGGATTAATAAACTGTACCCACAAATTTTAAATTTGTGCGCTCAGATTTTGCAAACCGTACCCTCGTGCAGATTCAACCAGGCCACCTATTTAGGTGCGGGATGCATAGGCTATTGTAAATAAATAAAGTGAGAATTTCCTGAACTTCCATTCTGAATTCATTTGAGAATTTCTATTATTTTTATATTTAAAATACATTTTACTCTTTCATGAACACCAGATTCAAGGACTTTTTAAAGCACCATTTATTTTATATCAAGCACCTATCAAATTCACATCACATATGGAGCGTCATGAAAGACCTCTTACAATTCTTAACATTTTAATCCTCCTATTGCATTTTTATCCATTTTAACCTGGAAGAGGTACAGAATCATTTGTATATTCATTTTGGAAATACATTAAAACCGTTTGCAGCTTTCTTATCCCTAATGTTAACAATTATTATACTAGTTTTGGTTTTCATTTTTTATGAATCATTACTTGAGTAAAAAACATTATAATATAGAGAGAATATTATAAAAATACATTTTGCAATTGTGTGAAAAAAAAAGTATTATATGAATCGTAATTGTGGCTTAAAGTCAGAATATATACAATATATTATAGATATAAGCTTGCAATTCTGAGAAATGAAAGTCAGAATTGAGAGATATAAATGAGCACTTATATAAATGAGAAAAATATCAGAATTGCAATTTTTATATCACAATTCTGACTTTATAAGACACAATTGTGGCTTTATAATCATGCAATTTTGACTTATTAAAGGGTTAATTCGCTCAAAAATGAAAAATCTGTCATTTATTCAACTTCAAGTTGTTCCAAACCTGTTTGAATGTCATTGTTCTGCTGAGCACAAAGAAAGATATTTGGAAGAATGTCAATAACCAAAAAGATCTCGCCCCCCATTGACTACCATAGTAATTATTTTTCCTACTGTGGTAGTCAATGGGGGTGATATCTGTTTGGTTCCAAAACAATATTCCAAAACAAATACACTAGGACTAAGAGGGGCATGTTATAGTTTTCACAAAATTTATTTCAGATTTAATTCAAGCACTTTCAAGGACCAATATTTGTTTTCAAGTACTTTCCAGGCCTTGAATTCATGTGTCTGAAATCCAAGTACTTTCAAGGAGCGTGGGAACCCTGTATTATTATTAATATTAGCCTATTGTTGCATTTAGGCTACATGCATTTAGAAGAAGAAAAGAGGAACAAAAAAATTAAAAGTCAGTCATAATACACAATGTCAGGTTTATTAAGCAATAATAATAAAGTGCTAAGATTATCACAAATAAACAAGATTTTGACGCACATATTTCTTATTAAATCGGTGTATTCCGCTACCCGTTGATAGAGAATCAATATAATATAATTTGATGAATAATACACAATAAAACAATAAAATTCGTTAACACGTACCTGGCCCAGGTGAAAAAATACTAAAGTAATTTATAGTAAATAGTGTTTTTGAACCATACTATAGTAAAGCAGGCCTACTTGTGGTAATTCTATAGTTGCTGTGATAACAACTATAGTAATATAAACAAATTACTTTACCCAATACTGTACTAACTTTTCTACAACTTTAGGGTATATTATACTACAATATACACTGCAGTTTACTGTAGTAAAAACTAAAGTATACTACAGTATTTATAACGGTTTATCAGTTCACTATACAGTATGCTGTAGCATTCATTAACGAAGTGTTGTAAATACTATAATATATACAGTAGACTACAATTTATTATAGTATGCCAAAGCAGTCTGGTTACAAACTTTCTTCAAAATATCTTCCTTTTATGTTCAATTTTGATTAATAGCTTAATCACATAATATACAGATACTAAAAAACAATCAAAATGACATTTTTTTAATGACAGATTTCATTTGACATACACAACATGGACCAATGCACACAGAGGCACGCTGTTTAGGATGGGTTAGTGTTGAATAGCTGCTAACAAAGTAATTTATTCACATATTGTTCTCTCTCTTAAATTGTAAGCGGATGTAAATGCCAGCATTATCATTTATGTCTAAAGCATTGAAGTCTGTCAGGTAAAACAAAAGCTTATTGATGCAATTAAGTCAGTCTGCTATTTTATTGCAACTGTTGTAGTAGTCAGAGGCTTCCGTACTCTTAACATAAATTGAAGAGGAACACAGACAGATCAAAATGCAGTAAAATAGTGGTGTGCTGCCAACACGCACACTAGGCCATCATCTCCTGTTTACAATGTGCCCATACATAACAGGCAGGGTTATACCACTACCTAAACAAACCACTATCATACAGGTGCCATTGTCAAAAATAAGTGATTTCATTACCTGTAACAACATAAGTATGTTTATCAAAATAAACACCTATAAAGTTGTCCTTGGTACGAGGCTCAAACTCATCCATCAAAACTGAAATCAACAAAATGTTTAACTGTATGGACAGCAACAAGCAAAAACATATTCTCAGTGTTCAAATCATTATAGGTCTGAGTTGTTTCATTGTGGCAATGGGCTTAGTAAGGGTTTAATTTTTTGAGGTGTTTATATATGTATTTAAAATATTATTTTAGCAATATTTTATTAGTTACTATTGGTTTTCATATAGAGATGTTTCACTTGTTCAAGTCATTGTACTTTATTTTGAATTTCATGATTAAAGGATTAGTTAAATTTCAAATTAAAATTTCCTGATAATTTACTCACCCCCATGTCATCCAAGATGTTCATGTCTTTCTTTCTTCAGTTGAAAAGAAATTAAGGTTTTTGATGAAAACATTCCAGGATTATTCTCCTTATAGTGGACTCCAATGGCTACCAACGGGTTGAAGGTCCAAATTGCAGTTTCAGTACAGCTTCAAAAGGCTCTACAAGATCCCAGACGAGGACTTAAGGGTCTTGTCTAGTGAAACGATCAGTCATTTTCTTCCGCACGCATGACGTTATCATGTTACAAAGATCATGCGTCACGTAGGTGGAAATACCGATCAAGTGTCTACAAAGCGAACGTGCAAAGATTAAGCCAAATGCCCTTTACAAAAAAAAGCTAAAATAACAATGTTGGACAATTTTGAAGTTGGAGAAAACGAAATGGAGTTTTTCACGCGTGACCTTTCTAACGTGATTATGTCATGTGTGGCGGATCGTAAAGCACTGCAAGACGAGCATTTAGGTTTAAAAAGTATATAAATTATTATTTTTTTTATAAAATGACAGATCGTTTCACTAGATAAGACCCTTATTGCTTGTCTGGGATCGTGTAGAGCACTTTGAAGCTGCACTGAAAGTCCCCGTGTATCCGACTGAAGTCCACTATATGGATAAAAATCCTTGAATATTTTCCTCAAAAACCTTAATTTCTGTTCGACTGAAGAAAGAAAGACATAAATATCTTAGATGACATGGGGGTGAGTAAATTATCAGGAATTTTTCTTTCAGAAGTGAAGTAATGCTTTAAAACTATGTGAATGTGACGTTGTTTCTGCAACATCTCCAGTTCTTTTATTTACACACGAGTGATCGACTTCAGACACAGCAACGGAGTCGATTCCTTCCGACTCCTACACCAGGGCTAAATAAGAGTCGATTCTTTTGAATTCGACTCCCCATCACTAGGTTCTGCAGCTGCTGGATATGAGACTTCTGCCGTTACATTTAATGATATCACAATTAAACTTTCTCAATACATGATGTTGATAGTATAGGAGAGATCAGAAAACTCTAAAATAATACATTATATAGTTTGAAAGGTTCATTTTAATGGACATATTTTGCAGGTTTTTCAAAATTGATGAGCATGCGGCCGATCGTTCACATCTGAAATAGAAGCAACTGAACACGGACACCAGATAAACATCAACAACGTTTCTCCCATTTTTAATTGCCAGTGCCCGAATTCGTTTTTAAGGTAAAGTGATTCCTGATACCGGGAGCTAAGTATATGGAGCGAAATGAGACGCACCTTATGAATTACTCATGTGCGGATGTGCTTTACTCACAAAAAACACTGTTCAAAAATGTTAGATAAAGCATTGCAATCTTACATTCCATAATAATTATTTTTACACCTATTTAAACCTTGTGTGAACGATTTGTATTGATTTAAACACCTTAAATGCTTAAAAACACAAACCTTTCTTCAGCCGAATCACAACAGACGCAGGACCACGACGCAGACATATGACGTCACAACGACTGAACAAACTAAAAATGACATTTCACTAAAATGATAAAATAGATGTCAAATGAATTGTATTTCTTGATGAAATAGTTATATTTAGCATATTTAAACATGTTGTCCAATGATGTGCTGAAAATATAAAAATTACTAGGCTAGTGGAAGAGTGTGGGATGTTTGGATGCAAAAAGTATTTTTACAAGGGCTCAGGAACCTTTTGATGATACTATGTACAACAAACAAGCTTTCTCTCTCTCACACACACACACACACACACACACACACACACACACACACACACACACACAAACAAACAAAGAAAAACTTTATAACACTTTATTATGGCCACACAGATTACTGTTACAAATTAAAGTTACAGTAAAAACAAAGTAGCAATAGTCTTTTCTTTACTGTGAAGTATATCTGAGTGAAATGGCTTCTCGAACAAAAAACAAAAGTAGGGTGGTACTTAATTTTGTCCATTGAAATTGATTGGCTCGTTATAGTTTGATTACATGAGAGACTAAATAGTAATGATGTGTATGGATAAATAATTTATAATAAGATAAAAACTTGGGAGGAGACAATTTATATACAATTTATACAATTTATTTTTCATTTCTCAACTATCCCTGTCACTAGAAGCTAAAAGCAATTTCTCTGTAGGGTTCTCTGATGATCAATAATATTAGCTTTAACCATTATTTTAGCACATGCATAATTATCTAACATTAATGAAAAACAAAATCCTATGAAAATCATCCGCTGATGTCTATTGCAGATATAGATATTCATACATGCATATCAGAGGTGTAAAGTACTTGAGTAATTATACTTGATTATTATACTTAAGTATTATTTTTGGGGATCTGTACTCTACTCGAATACAGTTTAAACTGAATATGAAGGGTGTAGGGGTAAAAAAAAAAACTCTTTTTTTGGAACACACTTCTGCGTCATCTTAATGAGACAATCAAGGAGGAATAGATTGTGCAAGCTGCACCCTTTGTTTAATGTTAGTTTATATATTTATTTATTTTTGGTTTATTGCACCATATTGTATATTGTGTCTATGTATTTTAAATATTTGAATGGACTGATAAAGAGAGCTGTAAAGTAATTTTGTTGAAGTACAGTGTCGTTTTGACCATAAAATGTACTAAATCTAACTCGTATAAATATTACAGTAGTATAGAAAAATACTATACATACCCACTGATAGGTAAAATCGAACTCCGAGCCTCCTGTACCCATTCTGTGACATCAAACAACTTCCCTGTGCAAAGGACATTGGGGGCCCGAATTGTCCATCAGTTGTACTCTCGAAATCCTTCATTTCGAAGGGCCCTTTGAAGTGGCCAGTTTTGAGCACTTCAGTTTGGAAAGACCCTTCAATATGGCGGACTTGATTATTTTCACTTCGAAGTGCCCTTCAGAGGGTGATATATCCCGTTTGGAATGCACCACACGAGCACCCGTGGCCGTACCTTAGTGAATTTTTTTCCTTTAGTGCCATTAATGAAGATTCATACAGATTGAAATGTCTCCCACTCACCCAAGGACATTCTGCCTTCAAAAATTCACCATCAAATCTAAAGAACCATATTGAGGAAAGTTATTTTGTTTTACTGCTGGTGTTATGTTAAAAAAAATATAAAGTCTATTGATCCCAACAAGAAAACTGGACTGCGATTTTAGAATTGGAGTGCCCTAGTTAGCCACCAGAGGGCACTCCAACCCGGACTGTTCCTCACCACACCCGTGAACTCCATTTCCCATAACACACTTCCCGGACTCATTATCCTGTTTCATTGCACCCAGCTGTTTAGTGTTTCCTTGTGCCATGTGCTCACCTGTCTATTGTCTGGACCCCGCTCATCTTGTTATCTGTTCTTTGGTTAATTTGCTCCACCTGTTCCACATCATGACCTGCCTTGTTTGTTCCCTACTTATTCTCCTTGTGTTTGCAGTCCTGTGTTGATTCGTTGTTGTATATTCGGTCGTCGTGGTTTCCCATGTGTGTTCACTTTTTGTCAATTCAATTCAAGTCAAGTCTACCCTAGGTCAAGTCTGTTTTCCCCCATGGGGTAGTTTTTGTTGTTGTGTTTTGTTTTGTTTTATTTTTTATTCATTTAATAAAGACCCTGTGACGAGCAGGGCGGGCGAGAGCCGCGAGGGAACGGCGCGAGGCCGGTGACGCGAGTGATAATGAGCATCACCTGCGAGGCGTGCCGGCCTCGAGTCTCTCACGGAGGAGCTCCGGAGGCATAAAAGGAGGAGCGACATCAGTGAAGGATGAGAGAGGACCAGGCCTGGACTTTATTTTATGTTTTATTATGTTTGTGTGGCCGGCAGACGTCCGCGAGGGTCTGCCGGCATTACTTTCGTTTTGTTTGTTTATTTTATATTAAAGTTTTATTGAACGTTCGCCGGTTCCCGCCTCCTTCTTCCCACATCTACTGACCACGTTACATTGGTCCCGAAACCCGGGAGGAAGGAGGGACATGCTGTCGGAGAGCCCTCGCTGCTGAGGGGGATCGCGGTGCTGCGGAGTTCGGGCAGCGCGGAAGTGAAGACCGCGAGAGGCTGCCCGATGCGGTGGTACTGGAGCCTAGTGAAAGGTGGGACGGAGACCCGGATGCCGTGCTCCTGGGACGAGGTGGGGTGGCTGCCGTCCAGGAGGGAGCGGAGGAGTCGCCGCCGTCCGCCGTGGGCCGGAGCCTGCTGCCGTCCGCCATGAAGGGGAGGAGCAGGGGACGGGGGACTCGCTGCCGGCTGCCCTCAGCCGGAGGAGCCATCGCCGGCCGCCAGGAGGCGGTCGAGGATCGGGCCGTCCACCAAGCGTCCAGTGCCATCGCATGTGGCACCGCGAGGAAGAGCCTCCAGGCAGGCTGAGGACCGAGCGGCAGTGTGTCTGGGAACCGGACCCAGAATTTTTTTTTCCTCTTTCTTTTTCCTCTCTCCCCTCTCTCGTCCTGTCGCTCCCCTTGCTTCCGTCTCCTTTCTTTCGTCTCGTCTCGTCTGTCCTTACCCCCAGGGCTGCGGCCGCCGAGACAGGCCCCGGGGGGGAGTAGAGCGCAGTCTCGGGAGTACCCCCTGGCCTGCGAGGGGCGTTGGGGGTATGTGACGAGCAGGGCGGGCGAGAGCCGTGAGGGAACGGCGCGAGGCCGGTGACGCGAGTGATAATGAGCATCACCTGTGAGGCGTGCCGGCCTCGAGTCTCTCACGGAGGAGCTCCGGAGGCATAAAAGGAGGAGCGACATCAGTGAAGGACGAGAGAGGACCAGGCCTGGACTTTATTTTATGTTTTATTATGTTTGTGTGGCCGGCAGACGTCCGCGAGGGTCTGCCGGCATTACTTTCGTTTTGTTCTTTGTTTATTTTATATTAAAGTTTTGTTGAATGTTCGCCGGTTCCCGCCTCCTTCTTCCCACATCTATGAACCACGTTACAGACCCATCTTCTTCCTGCATTTGAGTACTCGCCCCTTCCAAAACCTGACAGAATTACATCGTCACCAGAGATTTTCCAAAGGAAAATGTTTGAGCTATTGAGAGGCCATGAGGGTACCACTGTATATATGGATGTAGCAATAATTCACCATTTACCCAGATACGATTATAATTTATGATGTATGTTGTCAAAAGAATTAATGTAAGGTCATAAGAAAATTAGTTTTCTAGAAAGTTTTTTCATAGGTGTTTTTTTTTTTTTTTTATGTACAGTGCTCAGCGTAAATGAGTACACCCCCTTTGAAAAGTAACATTTTAAACAATATATCAATGAACACAAAAACAATCTCCAAAATGTTGACAAGACTAAGTTTTATATAACATCTGTTTAACTTATAACATGAAAATAAGGTTAATAATAGTTTTAATAATAATAGTTTTACTCAAATTAGGGTGATGCAAAAATTAGTACACCCCCTGCAAGTCTCAGGAGCAAAGCTAAATTAGATTACAAATGTCTAATTTGACAAGAATTCAACCACAGGTGAGTCGAATTATTCATTACACAGATGTCCAGCAGACAGTTGACTATAAAAGGGTGTTAAAACCCCTTCCCATTTCATGCTGTCAGCAATGGCACCACATGGAAGAGAAATGTCACAAGTCCTGAGAAAGAAAATAATTTCTTTACACCAGAAAGTTGAAGGCTACAAGAAGATCAGCAAAGCTTTACTTATCAGTCAGAAAACTGTAGCAAAAGTGGTACTTGATGGAAACTGCAACCATCTCACAGAGACGTCCAGGTCGTCCATGGAAGTTAACACCTTGACAGGAGCGTCTTCTGATGAGAAGGGTTGAAGAAAATCAATATGAAAATTCACTGCAGTTATCTAAAGAAGTAGAAAGCCAAACTGGGGTGACTATTTCCCAGTGTACACAATACGGTGTACACTGCAGAGGAATGGCATGCATGGGTGCCGTCCATGAAAGAAGCCTCTCCTAAAGCCCAGGCACAAAAAAGCCCACCTAGAGTTTGCCAGGGACCATGCTGACAAAGATGAAGACTACTGGGTCTCTATACTCTGGAGTGATGAGACCAAGATAAATGTTTTTGAAACTGATGGCTTCAAAACTGTATGGTGTCACAAAGGTGAGGAATAGAAAGATAAATGCATGGTGCCTACAGTGAAACATGGTGGTGGCAGTGTCCTTATGTGGGGCTGCATGAGTGCTGCTGGTTTCGGGGAGCTGCAATTCATTGATGGCATCATGAATTCACAGATGTACGGCTCTATACTGAAAGAGAAGATGCTTCCATCACTCCGTGCCCTTGGTCGTCGTGCACTTTTCCATCCAACATGACAATGATCCTAAACACACATCTAAGGCCACTGTTGGATTTCTGAAGAAGAACAGGGTGAAAGTGATTCAGTGGCTGAACCCAATTGAACACCTGTGTGGAATTCTGAAGAGACAAGTTGAGCATCACTCTCCATCCAGCATCCAGTCTCTAATAGTCATTCTTGAAGAATGGAAAAAGATAGATGTTGCAAAATGTCGCCAACTTGTTCAGTCCATACCTAGAAGACTTGGTGCTGTCATTAAAAATCATGGAGGCCATACAAAGTACTAGATGTAGTAGTTTATGTTGTGGGGTGTACCGATTTTTGCATCACCCTAATTTGAGTAAAACTGAAAAATGTGTAATCTAAGTTATATTATTAACCTTTCATGTTATAAGTTAAACAGATGTGATATTAAACTTAGTCTTGTCAACATTTTGGAAATTGTTTTTGTGTTCATTGAGATATTGTTAAAAATGTTACTTTTCAAAGGGGGTGTACTCATTAACACTGAGCACTGAATATCGGGATCAAAGGGATGTGGATGGGCAAGCCATCTAATGCCAGAGTAAAGTATGCCACAGGTTACATTTGACAATAGCGCTCTTGTCATCTTTTCTCCCCCCCCAAAAAAAAGGTAATATCAATATTTCCATACTCTGAATGTAAGCTTTTCCATATTCCAAGCTAGCTTGCTGCGATGGTAACGTCATGTGCAAGGGTGAGTTATGAAGTTTACACAAATTAATCTAGGGATAATTGGATTTTTGTCTCTTTAGTTATTAGTTACACAACTAGTTACTGACAAAAGTGATATTATTACTGTAACATGTTACTAGTAATGTATTACTGCCCAACACTGAGTGGGTAAATATAAAAGGACTGTGTCAAAGTCATTTGAATACGCCACATTTACAGCTGATGCACAACTGAACTATGCCTTTATTTCGTTATTAAAACTGAGAGAAAAAGAAAAGACCTAAGAGCTTTCTTATCCTGTAATGCAGGCAAAATAACACTGCTATGAATGAGTTAAACTAAATGTCACGATCTCTGCCTGTGTTAGTGATGTGACATTTGAACCGAGGCTTCGGAGCTTGTGCCGAGCATAAATGGGCATGCCAAATGAAGCCTTGATTTGAGGCTTGTGCTGGTAAAGTAGAAATCATGATGTACTTTTACAATAACATGACCAATAACAAACGAAGCCTCGCTTTCTGTCCAATCACGTGCGCGATTCACTTTCACGTGTTGGAAAGTTCGATCCCCCAGATCTTACTTTACAAGTAGGTTTTCATTCAGGTTTATTCAATTACATGTTTTAAATACCCAGTCATACAACAGGTTAATATTAAGAATACAAATTATTTTAAGAAAATAAAATATTTGCCATGTATGCAATTCATATAGGCTATGTGTACATTATTCTTTTATTACATCATATTGATGTTCATACTGGCATTAAATGCCACAGTTTTTTCCCCCGGAACAATGAGGGGAAAGCCTCAGTACTTCATGAGGCTTCATTTGCCCATCACTAGCCTGTGTTCCCTGTGTCTGTTGTCATGGACTCTTATTTTGAAGTTCTGTGTTTCCATTGTTGCTTTGTTCACCTTAAGTTTCCCTGCTGCTCTGTTCCCTTGTTTGTTGCCATCAGAGATTGTATTTACAAAAGGGAGATGAGAGGGTCTGTATCTCTTACCATTGGAGAAAGCATAACTTAATCATGTGTGGCACCTCTCAGCCTATCGTGTAATGGCAGTGACGGCATTCGCAACATTCCCTAGTCTGCCTTCTCTTAAAAAAATAAATTTTTATCATGCTAAAATCTACATATAGATCCCAACGACAGTATTGTTTTGTGGAAAACATGCTGAAGATTAGCAAACAGGCTGTCGATTAATTAAATGATTAGCTATTTCCCCACAAAAGCTGTTTAATCAGCATAGTGAAGCCTCTCATCCATTGACATCCATTCAGAAAACAGCCTCTGGTCTCTTCCCTGCCTACCGCCAGAGGCGGAGCGTTAGCATTAGCCGTTAAGCTTTTTTGACTAAAGGTTGCAGGCTTGCCTTCCAGTGGCTTTGCTTGCCATGGAAACTCATTTGGCCACATCCATCTCCATGTCATTTTTCATAGTAATTCAGTAGTTCATTGGTTCTACTCAGCATTTATAGCTCTGCTTGTCACTAGTTTTTATTTCTTTTAATAAATCTAACTACACGTGGATCTTCTTCGAAGCCTGCTCCTTTGCCTGCCTAAATGCCACTTACATTAAATCATCAAGAGTATAATATAGGCTATGTTCAGAATGCCAGGAATTTTTTTTTTGTATATCCAGATTTTATCCAGATGAGTTTTTGAAAGTCTGGACAGCAAAAAAAAAAAGAAAACAAACAAAAACATTCAAACCAGCTTTACATGGATAAACGGAAAATAATGATTCAGTGATGCAAACTGAATTTTATTATTATTTATTTATTTATTTATTTATTTACATTTATTATTTTCACCAAGAAATAAATTCAGAAATTCTCTGACATTTATAGAGTTTTGACTGTTTTAGATGGCAGAGTGTGAACATGACTTTTATTTTGGTCTGTCTGTGTGATGTCATAAGGCTGCGCTTCGGTCCTGCGTTTGTTGTGGTTCAGCAGGAGAAAGGTTTGTTTGTTATTAAGCACTTAATGTGTTTAAATCTTTTTACAGTCTATGGTTTAAATCGATACAAACAAAACTAGCAAAAACTTACTTTTTTAAATTTTATTTTTACAGTAACTCCAAACTGAATTGTTGAAAGTAACGTTGCAATGCTTTATCATTAATGAAAATATTTTTTTTTAGTAAAGAGCATTCACACATGAGTGACAGAAAATGTGTCATTCCGCTTCCTCTGGCGCGAATGCGGTATGTTGTAAACAAGAAGCGATGGTAATACCTGGGCTGACTATTAGGTACACTTTGATGTTCTTAAGATTATCTTAAGCAGTTGTAAAGGATACAGTTTAGTATAAAAAGTACAAAATAAGTGCGCGAAAATAAAGCACTTTTAGTATGTTATGGAAGCAAGTGTACTGAAATAAAATGTATTTTAGTGCCATTTTTTTTTTCATCTGCCCTGCCCATATAGTAATTTATAGTGAATACTAGAGTGTTTTTGAACCATACTATAGTGAAGTACTTACATTAGTTTATTGTGGTAATTCTATAGTTGCTGTGGTAATAAAACAACTAAAGTAATATAAACAAATTACTTTACCCAATACTGTAGTAGTTTTCTACAACTATAGTGTATATTATACTACAATACACTACAGTTTACTGCATTCATTGCCAAAGTGTTGTAAATACTATAATATTTACAGTATACTACAATTTACTATAGCATGGTTTAAAAACACTAGTATTTACTATAATATTTTTTCACCTGGGTGGGCACTCCTGCTGGTCAAAATAATTTAAAAAAAAAAAAAAAAAAAAAACATGCATAGAAACAGCTTTAATCTATCAAATGCAATTAACTAATCATCGAATACCATTAAATATCAAGTGTCTGTATAATATGTTCTTTTATCAATTTTTTATTTTGTTATATGGATGTCTCAGATAAACAGGGCAATAAGACACGATTAACTAATCATGCACACACACACACACACACACACACACACACACAAAAAAACACATTTCAAAACAGTTAGGACATAATGAAGCTTATAGTGTAATCGAATGACTTTAGCAGGTTGATACACACTCCGAACCACTGATTCAAAGGTTTCGTAAAGGTTTCGAAGCTTCATGAAGCAGTGTTTTCAAAAGTGCCAATTGCTACTATAATGGTGCTTTTCTGAAATTAGATAGCCTTAATATAATGCCACCATATAGACTGTAAAAAAGATGGACAGTGCATTACACCCTGTTTTTTTAAACTAAAACCAAACTTATTGAGAAAAACAAACACTTGAACACATGTCTGTGTGATAAGAACTAACTAAAATGACAGAAACCATCTATTACTTTTTGTTAATTATTCTCATCTTAAAAATGACAGTGTCCAAACACAGAGAAAAACTCCTGGTGAAGCAGCTGAGATCCACATGACACTATTATAAAGATGTCGTTTATTAAAGTGGAGAGTGAAGACATGAAGATTGAAGAAACATTCAGTGTGAAACAAGAAGATACTGAGGAACAAACAGGTTAGTTTCATTCTTAAAGCTGAACTCAGTCATTTGATCCTTGAAATGTTTCCACCTTAAATAATTATTTTTAAAGAATGTCATGAGTGTCCTTAAAGTGGTTTTATTTGACATTGAGTCAAATTTTAGTCTTTATCTTCAGACGAAAATGCTTTGACATTTTTGTCTTTCATATTTTTAGTCTTGTTTTAGTTGCTTTTAGTCAACTGCAGTTACCAACATTAATGTATTGACTGTAGCAAATTAGCTCAAAATAAATATGAATAATTAATCATAACTAGTTATAATTAATTATTAATATTTTAATCAGTTAATAAAATTAACTTAATGTAATAAAATTAATATTACAATCAATTAACCTGTTGTTCAGTGAACACACAGTGTTAATTGTTAATTAACTAAGAAATGTTCATTTCCAGGTTATGGGAAATAACAATTTTATTCTACTAAAAGCCTGTAGTCAGGACCGACATGAATAGGGACTCCCGTATATGAGCGCAAAGCACAGACAACTTTATGTGTGATATGAACAAGACTTTATTAACTAGACTAAACATTTAAACTACTCTAACATTCACACACATACATGCATACAGTTTACCAAGAGAGAGAGAGATAAAGCAGAGTGCAGTAAAGCAGGAAGTTACAGCATTGTTGGACATTCAGCAGATCAACAGCCTTGAGCAAACCATCAGTTTAGTTTTAACAGGCCCTTCTTTAAAAGGGGTAAGGATACTCAATGTATCAAATAATGAGACTAAGTTTGATACTTGCATGTCTCTCCAAGTTGAATTAAAACTGTCCTGATGCAATTTGTGGAGGCTTCCATTGAATCTTTGCTGATATTGTCTTGATGAAGAGAACCAGTTGGATTCAGAGGATCTTTGGTGAATGGAAGGTCTAGGCCGAGGCCTGGCACAAGCTTGGGGTTCCTTAGAAGCTTCTAGCTTCTTACAGCATCATCTTGACGTCAGCATTTGTCAGTAAAAGAGAAGAAGAGGAGGAAGAGCAGGAAGAGAGGTTTGAACTTGTGATCAGTAAATATAAGGGGTGAAGATGTCACACCCTCTTGAGGTGTCTGAGCCAATAAGGAGTTTCCCTTTCAGAGGGAAGTTTTACGAGTCTTTGTTCTGTAGCATGATATTAGCATAAGACACTGGATTGGATGAATGAGAGAATAACCTTCTAGATTCTTATAATACTAACATGTCACAGAGTTAGTAACATGAATTACCAAATAGGAAATTAAAGTTGGAGTCCGTAGATACCAAACATGTTGCCAATGTGATCTCAGTTAACTATACATTTGCAACTATGGAACATTAATACCAAAATAGTTCAAAAGAGAGAATTAATACATAGAATAAAGCCTATAAAAGGAAAGTCATGAGATGGGAAAATTGGATACATGTTTATACATTTCCCAAGTGGTTATATAGAGAATACATAGGATTAAGAGAGTTTATTTGTCCTTCTCAGGAAGAATGAGTCACTAGTCTCTACAGCATTCTTCTGGATCATAAAAGTACCATAAAACTGTAACAGGACACCTAGTTGTGCCTGTGTGCTAGCTACACTTGGGATGCTGGTTGCAGTTTTAGGGGGATGAGTTCAGAGAACTTTGATAGTGAGAGTGAGTTTATGGGTAATTCATTAAATACAATGAATAATTGTGTGGCTGATTGGTCCAGACGCTACATGACATTGCACTCTTAGCAGTAACACTTGTGCAATTTGCATATTCCTTTTCCTTAGTTGGATATCAGCATGCACTACGATCACCAATTTAGTCACAGCAAACAACACAAGTGCCTCGTGACAACACAGACCGACTGAATGACACTTGTATTTAAGCAGAAAATCTAAAATGAAGATCGCTGAACTCCAGCTTACTTGTTTGTGTTTCCAGATAATCCGCGCTTCTTCCACAGTGTAAAGAGAGTGCATATGCATTGCTGCCAGATTGCAGAGATTAAGTAAAAGACTGGGTGGAAAACATGTTCTTTTAACAGAAAAGCTCTGATTAGGGATTTAAATTCTTGAAATCTGGCAACCGTAAGCATGAAAGCTTGTAAAAACAGTCTATAAATGTTTTGTCTCCTCATTTAGTTGACAAAAACAAAGAGTGATTTTGGTCAAGTTATTTTTTTTTTTTTTTTTACCACATTTCAATATTTAAATGATAACAACAATTATCGTTTAATGATATTGGTGTCGTCTTGTCATCATCTCATCTTAGTCATGGAAAAAAAGGTCCAGTCTTTGGTTCCAGTCTTTCACCAGTTTGATGCTGAACATGATGTTTCCAATTGGACCCAAATAAATTAATGTTGCTCTCATCACTAAAGTGAATTTTGGGCCAGTTCTCCTCTGTCCACAGAACATGATTCTCAGCAGGGGTAGGCAATTTCGGTCCTAGAGAGCCGCTGTCCTGCAGAGTTTAGCTCCAAACTTAATCAAACACACCTGAACAAGCTAATCCAGCCCTTCAGGATTTCTAAGGCTATAGGCAGGTGAGATTTTTTTTTTCAGGGTTAGAGCTGAATTCTGCAGGACAGCGGCTCTCTAGGACCAAACTTGCCCACCCCTGGTCTAACCTTTTGATCCTTTGTCCTGACAAGAGGCTTGGTCACTGTTGAGTGGGATTTTAGTACAAATTCTCAATGGTGAGAGACTGTATGCCGAGAGAGATCCTAACCATGTTGAGCACTGCATTTGCAAGCATTTCCAGCTGCAGTGTTGAAGCAATTCCCCATTGCATCATTCTGTCCTCTTGTCCATTTGTCTTACATGGACGACCAGCCTTTTTGGGCTTGGCATTCTGTTCCAATGGGCTGGACGTCTGGGTGCTCGTGAACCACCAGCGGCAATGAGTGGTCATTTCTGAGGCATATAGGTCGACCTCTGCCTTGCCAAACCATTGCCAAATCAGCTGTACTACATCTGGGTGAAGTCTCCATTGCCCCAGGAGCAGCAGGTCTCTGGACAGAGTGTCCGTCACTTGATTGTCCGATCCCAGGAGATGAATGGCCCTTGATGGAGCCTGCAGGCCCTGAGACCATGTGAGGATCTTGCAAGTTAGCTGTAAAGACGCAAGAGACCTGGTGCCGCCCTGATGATTCAAATGAAAGACCGGTGACTTGTTGTCAGACCAGACAAGCACTTGATGACCCATCAGATTTAGTAGGAAGTGTTGTAGAGCTTAGTACTGACTCCAGGAAGCTGGGGTGAGCTGGAGCCAATAGCATCCTAAAAGGTGGTGCCCGTAGGACCTGAGTTAGTTGTCGTGTGGCTTCTGACATCTTCATTCTCTTCCCTAATACCTCAAAAACAATGGGGCCAAAAAGATGTCCTGGTACAATTGGCAGTTCTCTTAATGTCTTTTTTTACAATTTTCAATTAACCTTGCCTGAGCAAGCCATACCTGGCACCGGACTGTAAGAAGGGTCACTGAAAGTGTCCCCAAGTACCTGAGTCACAAGACCCATAGTCAACAGAGCAGTCCGTAAGAACTGAGGTACAGAAGCATCAACTTTCACTGACTTTGTGTTATTACAGGCAAGAAGCAGCTTGTGGATAGCATTCTCTGCTCGAGTTATATAGGCTACAGACAGGTTTGTATAGGCTGGGCAGGCAAATTGTCAAGACCCAAAGAATCACCGCCATCTGCAGAACAGATAAAATAACATCTGCAGAAGATGTGCCTGCACCCAATGAATGTACAGACCTACTGCTCGAACCACCTACAGCAGATAGGCTGGAGAAGACATCATATGGGAGGGTGGGTTGCCTGGCAGGTTCCACCAAGTCTTCATCAAGAAAATGTGAATTAGACACGCTCATGGAGAGCGCGTCTAAATCTATAGCATGTGGGGGTTGGAAATCACTCTCATCCACTTATGTCTTCTTCGTATGTGCGGCTGACACTGGGGGTTGTAGGGACTGAACACAGTCTTTGATAGCAAACGTTCCAGAGTTTTGGTCTGTGATAAAGCACCAGTAGCTGCTGACGCGTGATGCTTTTGAGTGTGCTGTGGCTGCTGTACAAGGCTAACAGATGAGATGGGATCTAACTCAGCAAGGCGAAGCTGTCTCTCTGACAACAGTATCATATTACAATCCAAACACAGATCAGTCAGAGCCACATTCAGATGTTGAATCCCTAAGCATGATGGGCATCTATCATGTCCATTGTCAGGAAGAATATGTGTATATATATATATATATATATATATATATATATATATATATATATATATATATATATATATATATATATAATAACGCTACCTAAGCAAAGTCGAAACCAGCCACCAGATAGTACCGTGAAGCACAGGGTATCGCCAACACAACAATCAAATATAATAGTATGCACTCACGTAGTGAAGAAAGGGAATCAGAGATATCTGTCCTGATGATAGTGTAGAGCACGAAAAGATGGCATATCGTAAGCGAGATAGCGAAAGAGGCTACTGTGGTTTGTATCCTCGCATCTTGGTCTGTGTCATGACATGACTTTGTTGTTATATTTTTCTCAACCTATCTAGCTGGCACAGCAATTATCCACTAGTGCTTAGTACTGCCTCTGGTGGTCAGGAGGAATGGAACAGAACAGTGTAGCAGTACATCCATTGAGATCTAGATTTGTGGAGGTTTTTGGTGCAATAGTTAATAGACCTAATACTGAGCCCCATTTATTTAATTTAATATTTAGTCCTTTCAGTTTGAAAGATTTATTAAAGACATCAAAACTCTATTTGTGTATGTATATATTCAATGAATGAAACAAATTCAGACACTCAATGTCATACTTCAAATCATCTCTTTTTTATCATCCTGTGAGTCTTAATGCTCAGTTTATTGAAGCGTATCATGTTTCATCTGTGATGGCCATAAGCAGTTTTGCACCAATCCTAATATGAGTTGTTCTTGAGAGGACCTTGGTTATTTTGAATAATAAATGGTTATTGGTTGTAGCTATTTTGCCTGCTTAATTGTTTTATTAACCTGTCGATGGGCTCCGCATATATCCCTGAGAAATGTATCTGGATGGGGTTTGGTGGACCTGAATAAATTATAGAGGGCTTCCTCAATACTTACTAGTTGATTATGATAATTGGTCCTAATAGAACCATAATAGCAAGACTTTTGAAAAAAAAAAAAAAAGAAAAAAAACATTAAAACAAGATGAACTTACTTGAGAAGCAACACTGGCCAGTTTTCTTCAATTGTTTATACAAATTGAAGAAAAGGAATCTGCCTATTTTGGAGAGAAGTATTTCAAAGTATTTAGATTACGTTATTCGCCTTAATGAAATACGTTACAGATTACTAATACAGCATCTCTTCATTTTACATTTTAAACACATTAACATTTTAAATACATTTTAAAAGTTAGCCTCCCAACCCTGTACAAATAAACAGGGCTGGATTTCCCGATAATGTTGTCTCTTAGCGCCCTATGAAGACTCTAAAGGTAGACCTTAACTGAAGATATACCGTTTCTAGGCGTGTTTCCCGAACTATCCCTTAGGAGGTTGCTTAAGGTATTTCTTCTTAAAGGGGTGGTTCAATGTGATTTCACTTTTTTAACTTTAGTTAGTGTGTAATGTTGCTGCTTGAGCATAAACACTATCTGCAAAGTTACAGTGCTGAAAGTTTAATGCAAACGGAGATATTGTCTTTTAAAGTTATGGCAGTTTATTGCCTACAAAAACGGCCGGTTTGGACTACAACAAGCTTTTTCCCGGGTTGGTGACATCATAAACCCTTGCTATTAACATAAACCCTGCCCCCGGGGACACGCAACAAAGTGGGCGAGGCCATGTGGCGCAGTATAATGGAAGTGGAAGAGTTGTGTACACCGGACGTGAACGGCACGACACGTCAAAAGATAATAGAACCCATTATAATCTGTGATATTTTCTATACTGGATGCGGTGCTGAAGACAGCTTCCAGAATCTACATTCAATGCTGGATTTGCACAAAGGCTATTACTGAAAGATGAAACAGTTCTTACTTTAAAAGCAGAAGCTGCTGTTTATTGGCTTCAAACTCTAAGTACATTTTATTGTTTGTACATGTCTTTTAAATGTAATGCTATACTTCTGTTGCTATTTTTAATGCATCAAGGACATATACAAAGAGCAACTCGTTTTTGCTATGTTCATAGACAAACAGTTGTTCATGCTATAAATTAAACGCTACCTTTACAAAAATGTGACTACTCAGTAATGTATTCGGCTACAGTAAAGCTTTAATCAGGATAAAACTGTATATTGAAAGCTAACAAACAGCAGTGACAGCATATCTAAACACTTTGACACAAATACAAAATGAAATACCATTCATAAACATCCTTAAAAAGCAGCGATTGCAGGGGTTCTGCTTGACTCTCTTCATCTGGGTCTGATTCGGCTCAGTTTGAAACAGCAATATAGGCGCTATTATTTACATTTCCTCTGAAGTGCTAACTACGAATGGTAAGGGGCGTGGTGTTTCCGAGGTGTAGAATAAAGCTAAAATATATGAAAAATACAGCGTCAATGTCACATTGAGACATGTTAAACTGTGCCCCCAAAACACAATCAAGCCTAGAAAAAAACACTGAACCACCCCTTTAAGTGCGACGTTACCAGGTGCTGTCCATGGCGGTGGTGCTGAATTGGTTGATATCGATGGCTCAAGAATCGATAATTCACTATACAGGGGCTGCTTCACTGCATTATGTGAGAAATAAGTGTTCTTTATAAAAAGAAGCACTTCAGAAGTAGAAATTGCATTTATCAGGACTCATGGGATGTTCCAATCCAAATTGCAAACTAAATCTATATTGTAATTTATCTATATCCTGGGGGTGTGGAGCCCTCATCAGCGTGAGTTTAAGGCGACCATTATTTTAGAACAAAGTTTTAATTCCTTGGAGACGCATCATGCAGCTGGCAGACATATATATTGTTTTTTCATTTTTATATTCAAAATATTCACAAACTTGTTAACTATATCATGAATTTTATGATTCCGATTGTAAAATATGTGAAAGTGAATGTGTTGTTGCGCAATGACTCTGCACGGCAATTCAGAGCTATCGGATTTACGAAATCTTCCCCAAAATACATAAAAGTATGTGGCTGGTGAACTGGGATAAGAATAGAGTGAACTTTTTTGTTTCATACACAATGTGTATCTGATATGAATAAAACACTTAGTCAATTTATATAATTGAAAGGGTTATTATTGCAGCTTCTGTAGACATCAGTGTATGGGATTAAATTTTAACAAACTATAAATGTCTTTTTTATGCAGTAGCCCACTTAATTCAAATGTGTATTTAAATGTCTGAAACAAAATAAACCTGATGAGGTTAAAAACACAGAATAGTTGTGATACATGGCAGAGCGTGCGTCTGTCTTTGGATCAGCGCTAAAGCACATTTGAATTTAGCAGTGAATCTTTGCATTTTATTTTTTGTCATAATCCTAATCGAACACTGGGTGTATTACAGCTTCCGAATTATATCCCTATTTACTGTCAACAGTGAAAAGGTATAGCTAAGAGTGGTCCAGACCAACCATACGAAAGTATGACTTACAGAAGGTATAATTAACTAAGAATGTTTCGGGAAACGCGTATTAACGTTAAGGTACAGCTTAAGGTATAATTTAAGAACGACGTAAAGTTAAGAAGGTTTTGGGAAATCCAGCCCAGTACTTCTGGATGAATTTTTTTTTTTTTAAAGGGGCCTGATAACTGCCATATTGGAATTTGAGTGGAACTGAGATTATAGGTAACATCACTTTTAGTAGCTTAGTGAGTCTAGGATATATCATACATGGTGTTAGTTTTGATGCTTTAAAAAATGTCTAACCCCGGTTTCACAGACAAGGTTTAAGCCTCGTCCTGGACTAAAATACATGTTTGAGCTGTTTTAACTGAAAGCAACTTGCACTGACATCTTAAAATGTCAATGCCATTGTTTTTTCTCAAGATGCACACCAGTAATTCTTTTTTCTAAGTCATGTTTATTAAAACTTCTTAAATATCCTAATTGATCTAAGGCATAATCCTGGCTTAATCTAAGCCCTGTTTGTGAAACCAGGCCTAAAGGTTTTGATATCTGTTGCTTTGTGTGCTATTGAACTGGGGTTAACTTGTATTTGTCTTTTTTTGTCTTTTTTTTTTTGCCTTAGAGTTGATGTTGCTGAAAGGGGAGAGTCAAGAACTGAATGAAATGAAAAAGAAACATCTGAATGAAAAACATCATGATTTCATAACTGGAAAAAAATATTTTAAATGCTCACAGACTGGAAAGACCTCGCTAAAAAGAGCTCAAAAGACATCAACTAGAAGTTATTTCACCTGCCAACAGTGTGGAAAAAGTTTTAATCGAATAGGAAACCTTCAAGTCCACATGAGAATTCACACTGGAGAATGCCCTTTCACCTGCCAACAGTGTGGGAAAAGTTTTAATGAAAAAGGAAGCCTTAATGTCCACATGAGAATTCACACTGGAGAGAGGCCTTACACCTGCCAACAGTGTGGAAAAAGTTTCAATCGAAAAGGAAATCTAAAGACTCACATAAGAGTTCACACCGGAGAGAAGCCTTACACATGCCCTCAGTGTGGAGAGAGTTTTACACTGAAAAAAGGCCTTAATTCCCACATGAGAAATCACACTGGAGAGAGCCCTTACATCTGTAAAATGTGTGGGAAGAGCTTCTCACAAAAAGCAAATATTAAGACACACATGAGAATTCACACTGGAGAGAAGCCATATATATGTGTTCAGTGTGGAAAGAGTTTCACACGTAAAGGAACCCTTGATTCCCACATGAGAAGTCACACCGGAGAGAGCCCTTACACCTGCAAACTATGTGGGAAGAATTTCACACAAAAAGAAAGTCTTAAGAGTCACATGAGAATTCACACTGGAGAGAAGCCTTTCACATGTGGTCAGTGTGGGAAATGTTTCAGATGTAAAGAAAACCTTACTCGCCACATGAGGATTCACTCAAGAGAGAACCATTTTAAATGTCATCAGTGTGAAAGAATTTTCACAGACAGTAATCATCTTAAGAATCATATATTAACTCACACTGGAGAGAAGCCTTTCATGTGCCATCACTGTGGAAAGAGTTGCACAAACAAAGCAAACCTTGATATTCACATAAGAGTTCACACTGGTGAGAAGCCTTTCACTTGCCCTCAGTGTGGGAAGAGTTTCACACTTAAAGGAAATCTTAAGACTCACATAAGAGTTCACACTGGAGAGAAGCCTTTCAAATGTCTTCGCTGTGAAGAGAGTTTTACATATCAGAAAGACCTGAAACGTCATTTGCAAACTCATTCTGAAAAAGAAATAGCAAAGTTTAGAGTGTGACAAGATGTTTAGAGAAAAAGCTCTTTCAAACATCACCTCCACATTCACTCTGGAATTTAAAAACATTTTTGAATTGTGATCAGTGTACCAAGAAGTTTTTTTTACAAATACACCTGAAAAATCATGCATCTATAAAACACTTTGTTTTCCTAGTGGAGAAAGGGGTTCAAATGGCACTGCAATTTAAAAAAGAAGTATGTAACTCTGTCACTATGCGTGTCAAATCTGACACTGAATCTAACTTCATGACCATTTATTTGAATTCTTTACTTGTTTATATCTTTTTGATCCTTTGCTATATTTACGAATATTGAGCATGGTGGATGCCTTCTAATTCCGTCTGTATAGCGGCGATGCTTCAATCTACTTATTGATACCTCAGAATCAAAATTTTAGATAAAAGTTTCTTGCTGTGAAATGCCACAATGTAAATGAAGGAATGTAAATAAAAGGTCATAAACTGAATGAAATAATGAACATTGCACTGCATTATTTGATTTACCTTTAGTGAGAGAATGCATAAGTATGCATTCTCTCACTAAAGGTAAATCAAATAATGCAGTATGGATTTAACTTGGCAACTGTTATATCTCATCTGGTAACATTTGGAAGCCACTGGTTGTGTAATAGCTAAACATTATAGTAGTCTTACTGTTAATCGTAGGTGTTTCTAGCTTTATAATTTAAGTTCATTTAATTTACAAAATGTACACTGTTAAAGCAGTTTTACACACACACACACACACACACAAAATGTGGTAAAGCCCATATTATACAGCTGAACGCAGGGGGCTTTTTAAAGAGGTCATGACTTTTTTAAATGTTCCTTGAGTTCAATTATTTTTAATTATTTTTAAAAAAAGAGAGATATATATATATATATATATATATATATATATATATATATATATATATATATATATATATATATATATATATATATATACACAGTATCTCACAAAAGTGAGTACACCCCTCACATTTCAGCAACCATTTTAATACAATGTCCTCCACAAATATTGGCACCCTTAGTAAATATGAGCAAAAGCGGCTGTGAAAATAAATCTGCATTGTTTATCTTTTTGATCTTTCATTCAAAAAATTCATTGAAGGAAAACAATTGAAAATGGGTGGAAAAGCTCATTATGAAATAAATGTTTTTCTCTAGTTCATTTTGGCCACAATTATTGGCACCCAATTATTGCAATGTCCTTTTCCCAAGATAACAGCTCTGAGTCTTCTTCTATAATGCCTGATGAGTTTGGAGAACACCTGAGGAGAGATCAGAGACCATTCCTCCATACAGAATCTCTCCAGATCCTTCAGATTCCAGCTCCATGTTGGTGCTTCTTCTTTTCAGTTCACTCCACTCATTTTCTTTAGGGTTCAGGTCAGGGAACTGGGATGACCATGGCAGAAGCTTCATTTCGTGCTCAGTGACACATTTTTGTATTGGTTTTGATGTTTGTTTTGGATCATTGTCCTGATGGACGATCCAACCACTGCCCATTATTGGATTTCTAGCAGAAGTGGTCAGGTTTTGATTTTTTATCTATTAGTATTTGATAGTTTTTGACTAGTTTTCTAAATGTCATTTGAGTTACAATTATTATTACCTGACACGTGATTTCATGTACTGATTCATACAAGACTAACATGTCAAGTCACTTTTATTTATATAGCACTTTTTACAATGCAGATTGTGTCAAAGCAGCTTTACAGTGGTAACAGGTAAATAATTTTGGCTACACAGCAGCTCTTAAAGAAAATGGTGTCATTGACCAGCATAAATAAATTCAGTATTGATTATTCCATGGTAAAAATCAATAGGTATAAATTTAGTTAATTTGTCTATATATCAGCACTGAAGAAAACAGTGATGTCATCGTTCAGCTCAGTCCTGTTGGCATACAATGGTGTCAATGCAGGCAGATCAAAAACATTGTTGAATATCAACTGTCCCTAACTAAGCAAGCCAAAGGCGACAGTGACAACTGGTGACAAAAATGGAGAAAAAAACCTTGGGAGAAACCAGGCTTAGTCAGGGGGCCAGTTCTCCTCTGGTCAACAGCAGCCAGTGCATAATTATGATTTAAGCAGCATCAGGTCATAAGTCCGAATGGGATTGCAACAGTCAAAATATTTAATCCAGTTCCATCTAGCTGAAGATCGGATTCATCATGCCGGTATGGGACGGTTTGTTGGGAATCTGTGCCACGGGCTGTGTCGGTGAGGCCTTATGTGTATGCCAGGTTAAAGAGAGGCATTTTTAGTCTAGATGTAAACATCACTGTTTTTTTTTTTGTTTTGTTTTTACAGTGGAGAGTGTGTTTTCTAGACATGGGCGTTATAGAAAGTCTTGTGCTGTGTTTGTGAACATCCTGTACAACGCATATGTATATCATGAACATCATACGATACATCATTTAGGTAATTCAAGACAGACATGCATTTTTTTAAAATTCAGCTTAATGTACGTTCTGCACGATCTCCCTTTTCCTTATATGTGCAGGCAACGATTTTACTCAGTAAGCTCTATTAACGACCTGTTTAATAAGATCTATAAGAAGATCTACACTATATTGCCAAAAGTATAGGAACACCCCTCCAAATCATTGAATTCAGGTGTTCCAATCACTTCCATGGCCACAGGTGTATAAAATCAAGCACCTAGACATGAAGACTGCTTCTACAAACATTTGTGAAAGAATGGGTCACTTTCAGGAGCTCAGTGAATTCAAGCGTGGTACTGTGATAGGTTGCCACAAGTGCAGTAAGTCCATTTGTGAAATTTCCTCACTACTAAATATTCCACGTTCAACTGTTAGTGCTATCATAACAAAGTAGAAGCAATTGGGAACAACAGCAACTCAGGCACTAAGTGGTAGGCCACGTAAAATCACAGAGTGGTTTTAGTGCATGCTAAGGCACACCGTGCGCAGAAGTCACTGACTTTCAATAGCTACAGACTTCCAAACTTCATGTGGCCTTCAGATTAGCTCAAGAACAGTGGGTAGAGATACGTGTTCTCTGGAGTGATGAATCATGCTTCTCTGTCTGGCAATCTGATGGACGAGTCTGGGTTTGGCAGTTGCCTGGAGAACGGTACTTGCCTGACTGCATTGTGCCAAGTGTAAAGTTTGGTGGAGGGGGCTTTATGGTGTGGGGTTGTTTTTCAGGGGTTGGGCTTGGCCCCTTAGTTCCAGTGAAAAGAACTCTTAATGCTTCAGCATTACAAGACATTTTGGACAATTTTATGCTCCCAACTTTGTGGGAACAGTTTGGAGATGGCCCCTTCCTGTTCCAAATCAAGGTCCATAAAGACAAGGATGAGTGAGTTTGGTGTGGAGGAACTTGACCGGCCTGCACTCAGTCCTGACCTCAACCCGATAGAACACCTTTGGGATGAATTAGAGCGGAGACTGTGACCAAGCCTTCATCGCTGCCTGACCTCACAAATGCACTTCTAGAAGAATGGTCAAAAAGGTCCCATAAACACACTCCTAAACCATGTGGAAAGCCTTTCCAGAAGAGGCTGTTATAGCTGCAAAGGGTGGGCCAACTAAACCCTACGGATTAAGAATGGGATGTCATTAAAGTTCATGTGCACGTAAAGGCAGGCATCCCATAACTTTTGGCAATACAGTGTATAAGAATAAGAGCTAATATTTTTCCTAACATGTTTGGTTCTTAAAGTGATCAAAAAAGACATAAACACACTCTGTCCAAGGTGCAGGTCAAGAGAGATAAATCTAAATATATGAGAGATTTGACTGCACACTCACTTGAGAAAAGTTTTTATTGACCAACATTTCAGCACAAACGTTTGGTTTCAAAGTGATGCCAAATTCTATGTGTTTGCTGGATCCACCAGACATGCTGAACTATGTGAGTATGAGAGAGTTTAAAACACTGATTTATCGTCAAATACTGATTATTAAACGGAGTTTAATTTATGCTTTCAGGTTGAAGGCCCATCCACAGTTGAGGAGGATGAGGAGACTGTGTCAGTATGTACAAGAAAGCCTGAGGTAGGCACAGATTGCACATTATATATGTATAAGCCTACTTGTGTGGTGAGGTGCTAATAGTGTGTATTTACCCAATTATTATTGGTTGCAGGATGCTGACATTCTTCTAGAGCCCTCTCAGTCTGGGACCTCATGTGACAAAGTGAGTATTAAGAAATTAAGAAGCACTTTGTTCGAACTTAAATTTCAGTTACTACGGAACCCAGAGAAAATAAAGGGAATCTACAAGCGAGTCAAACTAATGGAAGCCAAATATACTGACATCCAATATAAAACTCAACATAAAAAAGTTGGAGCTGGAAATCTAACAGCTAAAGAAAAACACAAGTAGAACTGCTATATTTAAAACCATGACATTACTTCTTTTTCTTTTTGACAACATTTAATTGTATGTTTTCACCACAGTCAGCGTAAACCTGAAAAGAAAAAAATAATAATAATTTTAATTTGTGTGTCTGGTAAATTAAGGAGAAAGATAAGTGGAAAGTGAAAACTTTAAGTAAAGGCTTTACATGTTTTGGACTGTATTAACCAAAATTATTGGCATATTGGCATAACTGTCTCTTATAACCCTGCCCGTTCCATTGTCCTCAAACGCTGCCTCAGTGCCCCAGTCTCCCTCTATAACCATCCTTGGTTGCCTTTTTCTCCTCAGACAGGCAATATTATTTAGCAAAACACATGCAACTACAGTGTCACATGCCCTTTGTGGAGTCACTCTGAGGTGGTTCAGGCACTAGAAAATGTATTTGAGGAGCAAAAAATGCCACTTCAATATGAGTTCTTGTGCATCCATGGGCAATGTTGTAGTTGTGCTATGCCTCAGTCTGGGGCTCCTGATAGGGAGTCAAGAGAAAAGGAAGGCTTGTATATCCATTGTCTCCCAGCAAAACTCCTGAGAATTCACCTGGATAGAGTAGTGTGTGTGTGTCCAGAGCACCGATAACATTTGGGAAAGCTACAGAAGTTAAGTGTCTGGCTTCCAATTGCCATGTCTACCATTCAATAGTCGACAAATATTTCGACTTTCTATACAGTTATTTTAACTTACCAGCGATTCCATAAAGGGCCTGTTAAATGGTACGAATTGCTCTGTTGCCAGGGAAGTTGATGAACACATTGAGTAGTTTTTTAAAAGACAGGTACACAATTCGTACAGAGTGGGAAAATTATGCTTTGCTGATATTCTCTGCATCTCCAACTGTGTACAAAAATGTTCCATTGGCAAAAAAGTGAAGTGCAATGCACACAATCTGCATAACATTTTTTTGCGGGACTGTGAACACTTTATTGTGGCATGTGCTATTTGCAATGTGTAGGCTCAGTAATCTGCAAATATTTGCAATCCCTTCCAGAACCTATGCCGCTCATACAAGTAGTTGTCAGGAAATGCCAACGGGTCTGACCTGTCCCCGAAAAGTATGTTCTCTTTGAAATGTCCTGCATATGATAATAGCTCCCTCATTCACCACCTCACTAATGAAAGGACACGCCGTGATTATGAGAGTCTGACACATATTGGTTGAGCTCCATATTTAGAGATTTTAATTAATTACAAAAACTCACACTAACTAAACACATGTAACTTTACATTTTTGTATCTTATAATTTATTAAATTTATTGGCAAGTTGCCATAGAGTCAGCGGTAATAGCACATTCCCAGCGGGTCAGTGTTAATGGTATTCTGGTTAATCATCAACTAAGGCTTAGCTGACAGTTAGCCTGCCCCGGACCAGGTTAGATTCCCAGCATAAGTTTCCAGAGTAACTTAGTTTGAACTATTTTAAGTTTGCTTTATGAAACAGAATCCATCGACAATAAGTCTGACTGACCAAAATAAGCCCGTCTTTTATTCTAATCTTGTTTTATGGAACAGCCCTCAGGATTACTAGGAAGTTACAGTAGGTGAGTGGCCCTCCAGGACCAAAGTTGCCCATCCCTGATATAGATCTATGAAGATTTGAAGACTACTCAATAATGACCTTAACAAATTCAAAACATTATTTCTGCAATATTTTTCTGGGTCCTACTTTATAATAGGTTTCCTTAACCACTATTTACTTGCATCAAAAAATAAGTACAATGTACTTATTGTGTTCATATTGTATTGAAAACACATTTGCTGCTACTGAGGTGGGATACGGGTAAGGTTAGGGATAGATTTGGTGGTATGGGTTTAAGGGTGGATTAAAGTGTAAGAGAAATGTCAACAGTGTAATTAGAAATGTAATGACATGCAGGTATTTTTTTAAAACATTATTACAATGTAAAATCATACAGGTACACTATATTGTACATCGAATTTAAATGTTAGTACATAGTAGTTAAAGACACCTAATATAAAGTGGGACCTTTTTCTGTAAAGGTGTTTTGAAACTGTGTGCACTGTGTACACTGAATCAACACTGAACTGACCTCAGCTAGACAATGACACTATTTTTTTTAGAGCTGCTTTAAAGCAGAATGAAACTCTATTTGAATCATTGACTCATGTTTATCCATGTAAAGCTGCTTTGAAACAATTTGTATTGTATAAAGCACTATATAGATAAAGGCGACTTGTCTTCCCTTGACTGTGTAAAAGAAATCAACTGGACTAATTGAATGAGCAACAAACATCTAGGATCAATGGTGAGCCCCAACAGTAGATATTTTCTCGAATTAAAGATAAATTGAATAATGCAGTTCATTATCTCATTCCATTTATATCATTTTATTTATAATCTTTCATTTACACTATGGAATTTCACAGCAATACAAGTTTTTCTTAACTAGAATCTTTTGATTCTAGAAAATTAAAATGAATCAAACATATAATGGATGCCTCTATATAATCACAATTAAAGGGCAGCTACCATAACCACTTGGTATTTAAAACTATAGCAAAGGAAATTATCAGGTGTGTCAACATGAGTTCGTATGTACATGACAATAGATCTAATACGAGACAGATTAAGGTCTGTGGGGGAAATGAGCAAGACAGACACAGTGTGTGGCGCAGGTCTCAGGGAGGCATTTATTTATTCCTGGGGCTACAGCGTGTGAAGAGGAATATCAGCCTGGCATTCTAGCCTGCTGGTGGCAAAACGTGTGCTTCCCATCCGGCGACTCGAGCACTCAGCGGTGGAGGAATCCTCCATACTACCCTCCTGGACCCACGAGGACACCAGCGTAAAAAGACTGTCGCGAATGCTCAAGTTGTCAGAACCACAGTCTGGATTGGAAGCATGCGTGTAGCCACTGATGGGCTAGGATGCTGGGCCGCCATTCCCCCTCAACGTGCCGTGGCCACCAGAAGAGCCGCTTGAGAGAAGCTGCCACCCCTCACACCCTGGACCAGAGAGAAGGTAGCATGTGTGGCCATCGGACCCTGTCCTCTTACCTGGACCTCTTTTCCTGACTTGACACTGCCTATTCTTCACAATTCCAGCACCAGATTCCCTGTTTATTTGGACACTTTTCCATTTTAGTAGTTAAATAAATGCCTTTCCGGGGCCTGATGCCACATCCACTGTGTTTGTCTTGCTCGTCCCACCACAGATCATGTGAATAGTCTCACAAAATCATATTTGAGTTTTGGCCCACATTCAGCTGTGGTGTGAAGGTAGCCTTAATTTTAAGGCCGGGAGACACCACCCCGACTAGCGGCAATGAAAGCCGCCGGTGTAGTTGCCTCACGTCGGCTGCGTTGGGGAAAAAAATATGTGCTTGAACACACCGAAAGAACTTAAACCGACTGTCAACTAGCACGCGAGTTCTGCGCCTGTGTATAAAGGAGATAACTGTCTATTTAAGCAGATATGAAGAGTTGGGTTCCAAAACGCGATAAACGCCTTTTTTTTATTTTATTTTTTTTGAGTTTCCGCCAAAATCAGTATTATATCTTGTCGGTATTGAAAAGTCATTCATTTGCACAAAATGCGATATTCGTTGTTATTCTGTCATGTTTTCTCCCTTTCTTTCCAAAACGCGACAAACACCAGTCTCCCTTCTCTGCAGAATGCGATATATCCGCTCAACCAATCACAGCGCACCATACCACACACTGTAAACAGTAATGGCGGCGCTCTGAATACACCCGGCATCCTAGTTTTCCTTACTTTGTGATCGACAAAAACAGAAAAATTAATAATTTTGATGAACCTGTGGTGGTTTCTGCGGTGGGGAAAAGATGTAAGTCATTGAAATGTAATCATTTACGTGAGGAGATTAAGAAGATAAGGCACTCGAGTCAGGATGAGGAAATTATGCTGGCTGTTGCTTGTTCAACAACAGCATCAAACTTCTGTCACGGTCCCCAAAACTGAATCATGAGCCGTTTTTAATACCAATGTACTCGGCAAATGTGTTAATTTTAACCGTGCAGTGGCTCCAGAAACTCTTTAATCGGTAATGACAAACGGAGACATAATTAATTTAACATTAACAAGATGACCCATTGAATTCATTTTGGGAGCGACGATGTATTTTTTGTCAAATCCCTGAATATAAGATTAGGATTGACAAAGTTCAGAGGCTGTCATATATGTGAATCAACTTATTTTGCTGTGTATTTTCAATTTGAAAAATAACTTTTATATTGATGGATTAATTGCATTCTGAAAAAAAAAAAAAAAAAAAACATGTCATGGATTTATTGCATTTTGGGGAAAAAATAATCAGTTTTTATTATAAACCTAGATTTGAATCTTTAATGTTTTTATAACCAAAAGATGCTATGTGAAAGTTTGAAACAGAAAATAGTGGTTTTCATCTTGCCGCTTTCTTGGTAAAGAAAACACCTTTTTACTCAAATTAATCAAAATGGATTTGGAAATGGAGCGTTTTGGAACAAAACTCTTCATATATTTGTCTATATTCATCATTCAAAAAGTGAAAGTGAAACTAAGACTGTATGTATACAAACCATAAACAAAGCAGCACTTGCTTACTGTTCTGAATATCAATCATGCTTATCACGTTCTTTATTCCACTCCACTCATGTTATTATGAAAATATTTATGCATTCGAGTGCTCAGGTAAGATGACGTAAAATTGGAACAACCTTCTATCTGTGCCGTCATGACTTATTTGCTTGCTTTCATAACTTTTGCTTATATTCTTGTGAACTGACTGGTTTACTATACTGAACAGCCGATCAGAGTTCTCTCTCTCGCCAATGGTGAAAAAAAGACAACGAGGACCTACTTCAGCCGACGGTGCAGAACACACTGAGGAAACTTAGTCGGCCAACGCACAAAAATTGTCCGACGGTCGACTGTCGGCTTGGTGTGTTCCGGGTTTTACACAGGTGCATGTTTTCTGGTGCCATTTTAAATGGCCAAGCCATTTAAAACTCTTTCCACACATGGAACACAAATATGGTCTTACATTCGCATGAGTTCGCAAATGGTGTTTCAATAATCTCTGATGTGTGAAATTTATTTTACACTGAAGACATCTGTAAAGCCTCTCCTCGATGTGAAATCTCATGTGAGTTTTGAGGCTTATGTTATGTCTGAAACTCTTTCCACAGTGATGGCACATGAAAGGCTTCTCTCCAGTGTGAAGTCTCATGTGAGTTTGGAGGCTTACATTATGTCTGAAACTGTTTCCACAGTGAGGACATGTAAAAGGCTTTTCTCCAGTGTGAACTCTCATGTGAGCTTTCAGATTTCCTTTATGTGTGAAATTCTTTCCACAGTGATGGCACATGAGAGGGTTTTTGCCAACATGGGTGAATACATGCATCCTAAGGTTTTTACTGTTAGGGAAACTCCTTCCACACTGATTACACACAAAACAATTCACTCTTGAGTGAATCTTCATGTGGTAATCAAGGGATATTTTACGTGTGAAACATTTTCCACATTGAACACATATGAATGGCTTCTCTCCAGCATGGATTCTCATGTGAGTCTTTAGGTTTCCATTGTGTGAAAAGGTCTTTTTACACAGTTTGCATGTGTGAGGGCTCTCTCCAGTGTGAATTCTCATGTGGGAATCAAGGGTCACTTTATATGTGAAACTCTCTCCGCACTGAGAGCATTTGAAAGGCTTCTCTCCAGTGTGAATTCTCATGTGAGTCTTAAGGCATTTGTTGAACTGGAAACTTCTTTCACACTGGTTGCATTTGAAAGGCTTCTCTTCAGTGTGAATTCTTTTTACATGCCTGTTAAGGCATTGCTTATCTGGGAAACTCTTTCCACACTGCTGACATATAAAACAGTCCTCTCTTATGTGAATCCTCATGTGGCCATTAAGGGTTGTTTTACATCTGAAACTCTTTCCACACTGATCACATGTGAATGGCCTCTCTCCAGTATGAATTTTCATGTGATAACTAAGGTTTAGTTCTGTTTTAAAGCTGTTTCCACACAGTTTGCAGGTGTAAGGCTTCTCTTCAGAGTGAATTTTCATGTGCCTGTTAAGGGATCCCTTTTGAGTGAAACTTCTTCCACACAGATGGCAAGTGTAAGGCTTCTCTCCAGTGTGAATTCTCATGTGCCTTTTAAGACTTCCTCTTTCAGTGAAACTTTGTCCACACTGTTGGCAGGTGAAAGGGCTCACTCCATTGTGAATTCCCATGTGGACCTTAAGGTCACCATGTTGGCTGAAACTCTTCCCACATTGAAAGCAGGAGAAATAACTTTTAGTTTCCATCTTCTTAGCTCTGTTTTGTGAGGAATTCTTTACAGTCTGTGAGAAACTAAAGGATTTTTCTCCACTTATGAAACCATGATGTTTTTCATATTGTTCTTTCTCTTCAATTTCATTCAATACTCCACTCTCCTCTTTTAGTGGCATCAGGTCTAAGGCAAAAAGAGACAAATACAAGTTCTTCTCAGCGTAATGTCCCACAGCAACAGACATCAACACATTTAAGATGTTTAAAGCATCAAAACCAACAAATATTTGCAGTCCTATACAAATGAAACTACTAAAAGAGTTGTATTCTCAAAACCTCTCATCAATATTGTTAACTCTGTTTTCTATAGTGTTTTGAAATCGGCCCATCACTAGATATTGTTGAAAAGTCATTATTATGGTTTTTTTTTTTTTTTTGGCACACAAAAAGTATTGCTTTATAATATTAATATTGAACCACTGTACTCACATGAACTCAAAATTCAAATATGTTTTTAGTACCTTTATGGATCTTGAAAAATAATGATTATAAAAAATAATCAATCACTAACAAATCTGTTTATCACTTAATTATGTCTGCATGCAGTGCATGGAAAGCATGTCACTTTACAGCAGTAAATAACCCAAGTTGTTTAAAACATGAGAATACATCATATTAAGCACAAAACTCAAACATTAAAACAAACTAACTCATAAGAATACAGTTTAACGAGTGCTTGCTGTATTAAGGGTTTTGACAGATGCGTTGTGTTGTTGAATGCTTTTAAGACATGTTTTCTCCACTGCAAAGCTTACATTTTATGGTTATTTCCTTATTTGTAAAGGTTAGGAAGTGACAAGAATTTCCATTTTGAATAAAGGTTAATCAATATACAATTGTGGTTTACACCTTGTAGAGTCTTCAAAGACTTAAAATTTTAACAAAATTCAGGAGTCAGACAGCTCTCGGATTTCATCAAAACTATCTTAATTTGTGTTCCGAAAATGAACAAAGGTCTTACAGGTGTGAAACGACATGAGGGTGAGTAGCCTAATTAATTACAGAATTAAAATTTTTGAGTGAACTAACCCTTTCAATAGACATTACATAGGCTGCTAGCCCAAAAAATCAATTTGAAAAAACTCTATAGGAAGTGGCGAAGTCACGCAGTCCATGAGGGACAGATCGTTAACTATAAAAATGACAAGAACGTCACGTCTGAAAGCTGCAGTCATTTTTTATAGTTTAAAATGAATGGAGGATATCTCACATTTTTCCGCTGGTGCTCAGTGCCTATAGCCAATAGTTCATGATAGGCTATAGTTAACAAGTATGCCCATACAGCGCTATTGTGCATGCGCTTTTGTGATGCGATGTTATGTTGAATCAAATCAATTATTTTTTTTCTGAATCTACTTTATGAAATGTCTGTTTGATGCTTTACACAATAATGACTTTAAATTATCTTTTGGGGATAATTTCTCAGTTGAATTTGATGTACAATAAATGTGTGATTACTTAGATTGACAATATTAGATTAATTAACTGCCATGTAATTAATCATTTAATTAATTAAACATTTTAATCACTTCCCAGCCCTAATTATTATATATTCTTCTCAGATGAATGTTAATTAAGAGTGCTGTATAATTAAATTAACAGTACATTTCAGTGTTTAGTTCACTCATCCCCTTTCGTCACTCCGTGTACCCCAGTTTGACATTCAGATGATATTCTTCAAAGATATTGTTCATTACTGTAGAGACATTTTAAAAAGGCTTAAATGGCAGAGTTCAGCTTTGAGAATGAAACCAACCTGTTTGTTCCTCGGTATCTTCTTGTTTCACGCTGAAAACTTCTTCAATCTTAATTTCTTCAATCTCCTCTTTAATAAACGCCATCTTTAAAATAGTGTCACATGGAGCTCAGCTGCTTCACCGGGAGTTTTTCTGTGTGGTTAGACAATTTGTCATGTTTAAGATGAGAGTAATTATTGGAAAGAAAATTAAATCCAAACTAAATCTGAGTGTGTCTCAATCAGCTCCCTAGTTCAGTAGTCAGTGCACTAGCAAGGGAGTCAGAGTGATCTTAAATAGCAAAATTATATTTTTTAAATGTATTTGTTAACCCTAAACATGACTATTTCTAAACCATATAAAAATAGTCTTGTATGTAGTGCTCCAACACATTGCGTTTATCATGCATTTTTATGAATATGGGTGTGCACCCGCGAACCGTACCCAAGTCCACATAAAAAGGGTGGTCTGGGGTAGGGTTAATGCGAACTCCAGTACGGTTTGCTGCTGATATGAATGCAATCATACTAAATCACAGAAATGAACTGCTATTTGTGAAGAGCAGGGTGGGGCGAGAGCTGTGAGGGAACGGCCAGAGGCCGGTGATGCGAGTGATAGCGAGTGTCAGCTGCGCATTGCACCGGTCTCGTATCTCTCACAGAGGAGCTCCGGAAGCATAAAAGGAGGAGCGACGACAGTGAAGGATAAGAGAGGACCAGGCCTGGATTTTATGTTATGTTTTATTATGTATGTGTGTCCCTCATGGACGTCTGCCAGCATTTACTTTTGTTTTGTATTTGTTTATACATTAAATCTGTTTGAACGTTCGCCGGTTCCCGCCTACTACTTCCCGTACAAACAAACTGTGTTACGCTCAGTGTGGAGTAAGTTACTTCAAAAAAGTAATTACATCATCAATGCTGTATTTAAAATACTTATTGTATTAAATTACTTTTAAGTAACTCAACTCATTACTAATTACTTTTTAAAATCCCTATAAACATTGACCGGATAGACAATAAAAAGGAAACTCTTTTAATAATTTAAATAGGAATCAAACATGGAATAGTCTAGCCTTTTATAGCTTTTTAAAACATTTTAGCTTCATTAAAACATACTATAATACTTATTTTTTCTATTATATTTATTTAATCTATGTTCTAATATATTTATCTATGCTTGTGATGTTCATTATTTTGCACGTTTTTTTAATAAGCATGTGGAGCACAAGTACGCCCATTAAAGCATTAAAGCTTTTTCAGTTGCTCATGGTGGACTGTACTGATAATGAATGTATAGGCCTATTGTTTATTTAATTTGGTTAATCTTTTAATATCTATTAATATAACATTCCATAAATTATCAGAGCTTGGTAGACAAGATAAATAGACAGATAATTATTATATTTAGACTATTGTAAAAATATATATTTAAATATACAAATCATATATATATATATATATATATATATATATATATATATATATATATATAAAATATATATATTTGTATGTTACTTAGACGTTATTAGATAGATAAATTATAAAATAATACTAGTAACACTTTACAATAAGGTTCATTAGTTAACATTAGTTAACTACATTAGTAGTAATAATGTACTGCATTTACACAGCATTTATTAATCTTTGTTCATTTTAAACATTTATTAATACATTATTAAAATCTTGTTAAAATTAGTTAATGCACTGTGAACTAACATGAACAGCTGTATTTTCATTTACTAACGTTAAAGAATTAGTAAATAAAGTAACAAATGTATAAGTTCATGTTAGTTAATACATTAACTAATGTTTAACTAATGAACCTTATTGTAAAGTGTTACCAATTACCATAATATTTAATTCATACATACATATACATACATACTCGTGTGGCACGCACTTTGCACACAAACATGTTCACTGATGTTAGATAAGGCATTACACAATTACATTCCATAATAAATAATTCAACAGTTCTATAAAAAAAACTATAATTTTGTCTAAAAGTTATGTTTCGAAACATTTTAAACGCTTAAAAGCACAAACCTTTCTTCTGACGAATCACAGACGCAGGCGCGCGGCGCAGCCTTATGACGTGATATATCGCAAGACCAAAATAAAAGCCATCTTCATGCGCTAAATTTAGCGCATAAAACTTTACATACAGGAAACACAAAAATAATACAATATATATCAGTGTGTAGTCATATTTAAATTCTTGATTTAAATTCTTGCATGTTTAAATACGCATGTTTTTTTTTGTTTTTTTGTTTTTAATGAATGAATATATCTGTTTGCGCACAGCTTTCCTGTCAAACAAATATATTTACTGAATAAAACAAATAAAAAAATACTATATCAGGTCGGCTTTGTCAAGTTCAGCAGCCCTCCCTTCGCGACACGCCATTCATTCCCGAACGCGAGCTACGCCCCGCCTCGTGTTTGCTGCTGGCTGAAAACTTGACAACTATTCCCTCGAAAATGCAACTGCTGTCTGGCGATGAGAAGCGAAAAAGAAAAAAGCCCTAGATGGATCCATCCCGTGCATTTCTTTCAGGTAGGCTAGGCTATATGTTCACAAACCTGAAAGTTTTGGCTATTTAAGAGTTATTTATACATTTAACGCTGCATTAGTAGTTTGACCACCATCAACACATCTGCCTGATTTGATACTAATGAAATTTATGTCATATTATAATTTCAATTATTTGATTGTGCTATGCATTGCGTTATGAACCATGTTAAAGATATCTGTAGGGCTGTCAATACCAGAAAAGGAGCATTCCATGGACGCACATCCATAAACCACATTATTAGACAATTTTCTAAGGATGCATGGTTTAATAAAACTGTTTAAAAATCATAATACAGTATTAGCTACATAATGCTATTCTTAAATCTACGCTTACACTTACATGAATAAAAGTTTAAACCCTCGCTCTGTCTTTGCATGTTTGATGTCCACATATTCTTGTTGAAGAAATTACAGTGGCTGTAGCATTTCTATCACAAAGAAGTGGCTGAATATTATTATTAAACTAATAATATATTTTTTAGTTATGGTGGTTGGCTTTGATCGTGCTGTACTGTGTAACTACTAAAATCAGCAGGCTTTTGGCGCCCCCTGCAGGCATTTGTTATAATATATAATGTACTCTTGATGTGTTTAAATATGCAGATTAGCTTGTTTTGGTTAATTTGGAAGAAATCTACAGATGCAAAGAGACTGATGGTAGAAGGCTAAAAACAAACACCATCTAAATGTGTAGACTTAGGGTTAAGTTTTCTTTCCATTAGAGTAAAAGACATGGAAACAAAAATGGACCACAATCTTAAAATTGTCCACTTCATGAAAGAAGTATTCCAATAACACCAAAAGAAATAAAACGATTTTTGATTTGTGCAAAATAAACATTATATAGATTATGTCCCTCTCCTTGGTGCAGTCATTTATTCTAAATGTATATAGCTACTTGAAAATAGTTGCTGTTGTCTGCTCTTGTAATAAACCGAGTGAATACTAAAGAAGACCATGGTCTCTGTGTGAACTAATTATTTTGTAGAAATCTGTGGAGTATAAAACAATTGCATGAGTGTAAGGGAAGTCAAAGTTGTCTTAATATATTTAAGGGTTCATTATTTTTTAAATAAATAATTATGAGAAGTGCCCTTTTTTCCACTTGAGCCCCTGCCCCCCAAAATGTCTGTGCACGTCCCTGCCAGGGGTTGGAAACTGTGTCATATAACTAGGTGTGTCAATAAAATACCTGTATAATGTGTAAATACCTGAGCAATACCTGTAGATTTGTAAAATATCTTAGCTTGTAGGGTTTCTAATTTAAGAAATGTATCTAGCATTGGGATTTATCTTAACATGTTGCTTTTATCTTAACACCATGCTTTTAGGGGATGAAGAAAAAATCTTTTCCTCTGAGGCTAATCATTTTGAGCCCTAAACATACAGTCTAATGTCAAAAGGACAAAGAAAAAATAAAATCTGTAAAATAATTACAATTACTAATTGGCAGACAGAGTTTAACAATACACAAAATAGACTTTCTATTAATAATTTACAAAAGAGGCAATTAAACTGATCATATGTAAATGTTTGTATACGTGCACAAAATTGCTGTTACAGTTTTAGTGTTCAAAAACATACTCTTTTGCTATGCAACAGTGAATAGCAGAGGAAGAAACTGGACTCTTTCTCTGTTCTTTTGTATTTGGTGCTGTTTACCATCATAGCAAATAAAAAATCTGAATGGCTGTTTGTTTCTTCTCCAGACAAGCCGATGTCAGAAATGAAAAGTTGCGCAGTGCTGCCCTTGTGCGTGTGTGTGCGCATTTTAACGCAACATTTGGAGTAATGAAAACATATTTAAAAGGTGCCCTAGAATTAAAAATTGAATTTATCTTTGCATAGTTCATTAACAAGAGTTCAGTACATGGAAATGACATACAGTGAGTCTCAAAAACCGTTGTTTCCTCCTTCTTATATAAATCTCATTTGTTTAAAAGACCTCAGAAAAACAGGCGAATCTCAACATAACACAGAATGTGATGCAACAGTCCGGATCATTAATATGTACGCCCCCAAATATTTGCATATGCCAGCCCATGTTCAAGGCATTACACAAGGGCAGCCAGTATTAAAGATGCCCTCGAATCAGAATTTGAATTTACCTTGGTATAGTTGAATAACAAGAGTTCAGTACATGGAAAAGACATACATTGAGTTTCAAACCCCATTGTTTCCTCCTTCTTATGTAAATCTCATTTGTTTAAAAGACTCCCGGAAAACACTCGGATCTCAACATAACACCGACTGTTACGTAACAGTCAGGATCATTAATATGTATGACCCCAATATTTGCATAATGCCAGCCCATTCGACACATTAGACAAGGAAAGGCAGTATTAACGGCTGGATCTGTGCACAGACAAGGTAAGCAAGCAAGAACAACAACAGCGAAAAATGGCAGATGGAGCAACAATAACTGACATGATCCATGATATCATGATATTTTTAGTGATATTTGTAAATAGTCTTTCTAAATATTTCATTAGCATGTTGCTAATATACTGTTAAATGTGGTTAAAGTTACCATCGTTTCTTACTGTATTTACGGAGACAAGAGCCGTCGCTATTTTCATTTTTAAACACTTGCAGTCTGTATAATGCATAAACACAACTTCATTCTTTATAAATCTCTCCAACAGTGTGTAATGTTTGTGTAATGTTAGCATATAGCCTCAAACTCACACAGAATCAAACGTAACCATCTAAGTAAATACTTTACTCACATAATTCGAAGCATGCATACAGCATGCATGACGAACATCTTTTAAAGATACATCGACAGCTCGTGGGGCAGAGGAAGCGCATCTCTTAAAGGGGCCGTGCTGAAAAAATCAGTGCATAGTTAATGATGCCCCAAAATAGGCAGTTAAAAAAATTTATTAAAAAAATCTATGGGGTATTTTGAGCTGAAACTTCACAGACACATTCAGGGGACACCTTAGACTTATATTACATCTTGTAAAAAAACAATCTAGGGCACCTTTAACGTCTGGATGTGCACAGCTGAATCATCAGACTAGGTAACCAAGCAAGAACAATAGCAAAAAATGGCAGATGGAGGAATAATAACTGACATGATCCATGATAACATGATATTTTTAGTGATATTTGTAAATTGTCTTTCTAAATGTTTCGTTAGCATGTTGCTAATGTACTGTTAAATTTGGTTAAAGTTACCATCGTCTCTTACTGTATTCACAGAGACAAGACTGTCGTTATTTTCATTTTTTAAACACTTGCAGTCTGTAAACACAACTTCATTCTTTATAAATCTCTCCAACAGTGTGTAATGTTAGCTTTAGCCACGGAGCATAGCCTCAAACTCATTCTGAATCAAATGTAAACATCAAAATAAACACTGTACTTAAGCGATTAGACATGCTGCATGATGAACACTTTGTAAAGAACAATTTTGAGGGTTATATTAGCTGTGTGAACTTTGTTTATGCTGTTAAAGGCAAGCACGAGCTCCGTGGGCGGGGAGCGTGAGCATTTAAAGGGGCCGCAGCCTAAATTGGCTCATATTTAATGATGCCCCAAAATAGGCAGTTAAAAAAATTAATAAAAGAAAAATCTATGGGGTATTTTGAGCTGAAACTTCACAGACACATTCAGGGGACACCTTAGACTTAGACTTATATTACATCTTTTAAAAAGATATTCTACTGCACCTTTAAGGCAATTATAACAAATATCAGTCAAATATTGATCACAAATCAAATAACTTAAATACAAATCACAATTTAAAATTGACTGAATAAAGCTCTATGCATTCAATGTGTAATGCCACTGTCACACGCTCAGAGCAATATTATATTATAAGTTACTGCACTACATTTTTAACAAGCAGAATAATAATGCTGCATTACAATACACATAAGCTCACTTTTAGCTATGTATGTTTACTATTACAGTATTTTAAAGGACACAACATGAACTTTAACTATTGGCACTTTAACAATTAGCACTGTCTGTTGTTTGCTTTTGGCATCTGACGTTTGGCAGATAGTGTTACGGATTATTTTGCATGCATTTTTTTGTTGTCACATTACTTGTAATTTAAAATACATTTGATGAGAAAGTATTTGTAATTGTGCCCATCTCTGCACTTTTGTTGTTTTAGCGTGTAAAAACAGAACATGACTTTTATATTGGTTTTGTGAGATGACGCCATAATGCTGCGTCACGCTATGCTCATTTGGAAAATTAAAGGTTTGTTTTTAAGCATTTTAAATATTTAACTCAATGCAAACCTTGATCATACAGGATTGAACTCTTAATTGGCATTAATACCAATTCTTGGTAATGATTTATGCAAATATTGTAAAGAAAAAGAAATCATAGAGCATATAATATTTAATTGCACAAGGTATACACAGGAGAAAAGGGAAGTAATACAGTATGTAAACAATAGTGAACATAAAGATAGGGTGTTGAAATATCTATTAGGAATAGGTTAATAGAGATAGGTTAGGATATAGGGTTTTAATACAATACCTGTATAGTACAATATATAACGTATATTGAAAAACAGATGTATTGAAAGTTGAAAGTCTGGATTTAGAGGGATTCAGGGTGGAAGCTGGAGTAGCTGAGCGTTTTTTGTTTTTTTTGTTTGTATGTTTGTTTTGTTTTTTAGGGATTAAGAGAAAGGCATAGAATACAATGAATTAAATGGAACAGTAGGTGGCGGCATGTTCTCATGACACCAGCCCGCCAAACTAAAGAAGAACTCAATGCAAAGCGTTACGAATTTAATCGTTTTCACAATAACAGTGAAGAATGATTAACTCTGCATTAATTGCATATTATATTGTTGCATTTAATATTTTCATACTTTCAGTGATTGATTACAAAATTATTCACTTGAAGCACTTTAATCACTTTCAGGTCGATACTGTGAACTTGAGACAAGTAATGACAACTTTTACAAACTAACTGCAAATGGTTTTCTGAAAGTAGAATCTTTTTGAGTGTTTTTGGAGAGGGCTTGGCTAATCAGGCTATTCAAGATCATCATCTCTCTGATTCACCATTACCATTTTATTTTTATCTTTTTTGTCCCATTTTATACACCGTGTTCAAACACAGAGAAAAACTCCTGGCAACTGAGATCCATGTTACATACTTTTTATAAATATGGCGCTTATTAAAGAGGAGATTGAAGACATGAATATTGAAGACGTATTCAGAGTGAAACAAGAAGATACTGAGGAACAAACAGGTTGGTTTCATTTTCAAAACTCATTTGATCCTTATTGAAATGCCTCTACAGAAATTATTTATATTTTTGAAGAATGTTGTATTAAGGGTCTAATTGAAGTGGTTTTATTTGACGTGGGGCGAGTCACCTCATGTGGACAGATATGTTGAGATCACATACTAACTCTAATGCTGCCTTCAGTTGCACCTAAATATCCTACTAACAAGTTGGTCATCATTATTGAAAAATTTTGAAATAGGCTCATTTTCCATCTCCCCTAGAGTTAAACAGTTGAGTTTTACCATTTTCAAATCCATTCAGCCGATCTCCGGGTCTGGCATTAACACTTTTAGCATAGCTTAGCATAGTTCATTGAATCTGATAATAGCATCTTGCTCAAACAATTGACCAAAGAGTTTCGATATTTTTCCTATTTAAAACTTGACTCTTCTGTAGTTACACTGTGTAACAATCCCCCAGTTGCCTACCCTACCTTTAACCTCAATTTTATGAATTGACACAAGTGCTTTTTTTGCAAAAAAAACCACCATAATTTACAACTTTATTTACAAAATAATAATCTGTAGGGCTGCCCCCTAATAGTCAACAAATCGTTAGTCAACTAGAAGAGGCTTAGTTGACCAAGTCGATTAGTCCGAGAAAAAAAACCTTGTGGCAAAGTCACGTGGTTCGTGATAGACAGATCGTTAATGGGGGGGTCCTTGTGGTAATTACAGTATGTTGGGCAGGAAATTCAAACGTTCGCCTATCATCCATCAACCTCAGATATGACTTATCATTTGAAACATGTAAGTAGTAGCAACTTTGCGGCTGCTCACTCTAATGTGTTACGTCTAAAGACGTATTCATTATGTTGTAATGGGTGTGTGTGTGTTGGAGTTTGTTTGTTTGTTCTCTCTCCTGTTCTTTTTCCCTCTCGTTATGAGACAGGTGTTCCAATCAGATGGGTTCAGTCCGGTCGTGGGTGATTGGATGTTGACGAGAAGGAGTGAGGATATAAGACGTGGTGGAACACTGGAGAAGGGAGAGAGACTTCCTTTCATCGGGGCAAACACTTCCTCCCGTGGCCCAGACTCATTTTGTTGATGTAGTTCTTGTATTTTGTGTATGAGTGAGTGAACTCAGTATTACAACTTAAGTGTGCTCTTTATCAGAGAGAGAATTGATGTGGTTTATTATTCTTTGATTTTGTTTTTACGTTGCCTATGTTTGTTAACGTTTTATGTTTTTCTTTAAGGGAATGTAGGGGGAGGGTGCCATTTTTGTTTGTACTTCCATCTTTTTCTCTTGGTTATGGCCAGGGAGGGAGAGAGGGAAGATTTATGTATTTAATTTGTGCGTTATCTTTGTCCAGGTAAGTTAGAAAATTATTGGGTTAGTTAGTTTGGGTTTTGTTTGTTATGTTGGCCTAGCCCTCCCCTGAAGTTTTGTTCCCAATTCCTTTGTTAATGCTCTGAGATTCTTTCAATTAAAAACAGAACTAATTTGAACTGGTGTTTGTGTTGATTCTGGGATGGGAGGTTGGATTGCCCTGGTGCTCTCCAAGACTTTTTTTTTTCTTTAGTTATTTTTATTTTATTTCTTATTTTGTTACTGGCTCCCCACCCCTAGACGGGTAGTTATGTAACAATTGGGGGCTCGTCTGTTTTTTTTTTTTTTTTCTTGCTAAGTTGTTTGTGACAATTGTGTTTATTGATTTGATAACTTGGAGATGTGTCTCTTGTTAGGGAATCCGGTATGAAACTTGCTGCTAAACACCATTTCAATCTGCTGGTAAGTACTCCTCCTTTCTCTAAAAGTTTGTTTGGGAGTCTTTGAAATTTTGTGGGAGGGGCAGAGGCGTTAATTGTAAGAGTATGGATTTTGATTTGGTAGAATTTTCTCTTAATCCTACGATAGAAGTTTATGATCGCTGTAGGAAGAAAGATTTAATTCTTATAGCTGATTTCTTTCATATTAACGTTCCAAAAGAGGCTACTAAACAAGTTATTAAAGAGCAGCTCTTTGATGAATTGGTTTCTGCTGGTATTATGCCTGATCCATCAGAAGCACCTGTTGATGGGGAGGAGTCGTCCGAAGCCGGTGTGGGGACTTCGGAGGTTTTTTTCACTGCAGATGCTTCTGAACCGTGTAATGAAACTAAATTGGCTGTTAAGTTGAAAGAGTTGGATCTGTTGATTAAGAAACAAGAGTGCGAGGCAGAGTTAATTAAACTACGCATTGTTCAAGCCGAGACAGAGCGCGTTGTTAAACTGCGTCAGCTGGATTTACAAGCGAACGAGAAAATGAGTAAACCAACTCCAGTTCCTCGTACTAAACTTCCTTCGGATACGACGACGCCGGTAAGTCAACCATTTCATTCCGAACATTCTGATTTTGATGCGAGTAGGTATGTTAAGCTGGTCCCTCCTTTTAGAGCGGCAGAGGTAGATTCCTACTTCATCGCATTTGAGCGTGTTGCGGTGAAGTTAAGGTGGCCTAAGGATATGTGGGCTTTATTGTTGCAATGCAACCTTACGGGAAAAGCCCAGGAGGTATGTGCTTCATTGCCTGTAGATCAATCGCTTGATTATGAGATCGTTAAAGCGGCAGTGTTACGGGCGTATGAATTAGTCCCAGAAGCCTATCGTCAAAAATTTAGGTCTCATTCAAAGTCTTTCAAACAAACTTGTGTAGAATTTGCTCGGGAAAAGAGGGTACTTTTTGAAAAGTGGTGTTTAGCCAGTCAAGTTGTTAACTTTGAGCAACTCCAGGAGTTGTTGTTACTGGAGGAGTTCAAAAATTGTATGCCGGAGGCTGTTGTAATATATTTGAATGAACAAAAAGTTAATTCTCTTTCTGATGCTGCTGTGTTAGCAGACGAATTTATTCTAACACATCGCCCTACACGTTCTGAGCGAACTAGCTCCCCCATAGTTAATGTAGCGAGGGAAGAGACTCGGGTGTTTCCTCAAACTTCGAGGCCGGGGAAGAATGTAAGGCCAGCCCGTCAGTTTACTTCGGGGCGGACAGTGGAGAACAGGGTCTGTTTCTTTTGTTTAGATCCTGGCCATTTAATTGCTGATTGCAAGGCCTGGAAGCAGAAAGCGGCTGCTAAAACTAAACATGTGGCTTTTGCTCAGTCTGTATTTGAATCTGACACGACCTATGGGCTGTTTATTCTGCATGGCACCGTATCATTTGCAAGTGGTTCTGACATAAAACCAGTTTTAATTTTACGAGATACCGGGTCTGCTCAATCTTTTGTGTGTAAAGATGTATTGCCCTTTTCTGATCAGTCCTACAGGTAGAAATGTCTTGGTGCGAGGTATTGAGATGGGATGTGTTCAGGTTCCACTCCATAATGTTCACTTAAAATCTGATCTCGTTACAGGAGTTGAGTTGGGTGTGCGCCCAAATCTACCTGTGGGCGGGGTTGGTATAATTCTTGGGAATGATCTCGCTGGGGCTAACGTTTTCCCTTGCCCAGTGGTGGCTAATAGACCTGATGCTTGCCTCTTTCAGTCTGATTTGTCAGCTCAGTTTCCTACGGTGTTCCCAGTTTGTGCAGTAACGAGGTCGCAATTGAAGAAGTTCAACGATGTAATTGACATCTCTGACTCTTTCCTTGCTGTTAATTCTGAGTCTGAAAAAAATCCCTTGGTTGTAGAGGCCGAAGTAAAGTCTGGTTCAGAAATATCAATAACTGAGGGAGTTCATTTACAGGTGGGTCGAGATCTAGCCCAGAAGGCTGATCCTACGCTGCAAAATTGTTCTGAGGTGGCAGTTAATGTAAATGAGATCTCTGAGTTGAATACTGCTTATTATTGGGAGGAGGGATTTCTAATGCGCAAATGGAGACCTCCGCATTCTGATGCGGCAGACTGGCAGGTGAGATATCAGATTGTGTTACCAACTGGGTATCGTTTGCAAGTTTTAAAACTGGCTCATGAACATCCTCTGTCAGGACATTTGGGAGTCACGAAAATGTTTCAGCGCGTTTCTAAATATTATTTCTGGCCCGGATTAAAATCTGCGGTATCAGATTTCTGCCGTTCGTGTGACACATGCCAGCGTGCAGGGAAGCCGAATCAAAAGATTCCTTTGGCACCTTTGTATCCCATTCCTGTGCTAAGTGAACCTTTTGAGAGATTGATTATTGATTGTGTGGGCACGTTGCCCAAATCGAGAACTGGGCATCAGTATCTTCTGACAGTTATGTGTTGCGCGACGCGTTATGCAGAAGCTATCCCGCTGCGTTCGATTAAAGCTCCTCTAGTCGTGAAAGAGTTGGTAAAATTTTGTACCACTTTCGGTCTGCCTCGGGTGATCCAGACTGATCAGGGGTCAAATTTTACCTCAAAAATATTTGCACAAACGCTTGCCGAGTTGGGAGTAACTCATAAAATGTCCAGCGCGTACCACCCAGAAACGCAGGGAGCTCTTGAAAGGTTCCATCAGACGTTAAAGTCTATGCTCCGTGCCTTCTGTGTGGAGACAGGTAAGGATTGGGTAGACGGGTTGCCGTTGTTAATGTTTGCCATCCGTGAGTCGGTTCAGGAATCTTTGGGCTTTAGTCCCGTTGAGCTCGTGTTTGGGCACACGGTTCGCGGGCCGCTAAAGCTCTAGAGTGAGCAGTTGTTAAAGAAGTCTAGTTCACCTGTGTCGGTTCTAGAGTATGTAAGCTCTTTTCGTGAGCGTTTACATCAGGCATGTGCGTTCACTAAAGCTCATCTGTCTTGCGTACAATCTAAAATGAAGAAGCGCTTTGACCAAAAAAGTGTGTCGCGTAATTTTCAGGTGGGTGATTTAGTTCTTGTTCTACTTCCCATCCCTGATTCTACGTTTCAAGCGAAATTCGTTGGTCCTTATGCGATAGAGAAGAAGCTTAGCGAAACGGATTATGTGGTGGGCACACCAGACCGTAAACGTAAGAGCCGGGTCTGTCACATCAATATGCTTAAAACCTATCATGTGCGAGAGATGACACAGACTCCCTCGTCCTCAGTGCTTGCTACTCCTATTTATGTAAGTGCTGAGCAGATACAGGAGGATGGTGTGATGGAGGACTGTCAAGGTTGCGGGGTACGTTTGGAGAATTCCGTTGTTTTGAACAATTTAGATTCTCACCTAGAGCATTTGTCGGCGTGCCAACGAGAGGATGTGGTGAGAGTAATACAAAAATACCCTGTTCTCCGATGTTCCGGGGAGAACTACAGTCCTGTGTCATGATATTGATGTGGGTACCTCTTTACCTATAAAGCAACATCCGTACCGACTCAATCCAATGAAGCAAGCAGCAATGAAAAACGAGGTGGAGTATTTGCTGAAAAATGAGTTGGCTGTCCATAGTCAAAGTCCGTGGAGTTCTCCATGTCTGTTGGTTCAGAAACCAGACTCTTCCTTCTGTTTTTGCACGGATTACCGAAAGGTTAATAGTGTGACCAAAGCAGACTCTTTTCCTTTACCTCGCATTGAAGATTGTGTGGATCGAATTGGTTCTGCCACTCATGTAACTAAACTAGATCTCCTTAAGGGGTACTGGCAGGTCCCTTTAACGGCCCGTGCTAGTGAACTATCTGCGTTCGTCATTCCTGATAGCTTTCTGCGATATAATGTAATGGCGTTCGGGATGCGGAACGCTCCGGCGACTTTCCAGCGGCTGATGCAGAGGGTTTTATCAGGAGTGACGAACTGCGAAGCATATCTGGATGATCTAGTTATTTATTCGAACAGTTGGGAGGATCATGTGACTCGTTTAGATCAAGTGTTCAGTCGGTTGGCTGAGGCTTCCTTAACTTTGAATCTTTCAAAATGCGAGTTTGCAAAAGCAGTGATCACGTATTTGGGTAAGATGGTAGGTCAGGGGCATGTGAAGCCCGTGATGGCCAAAGTGAGTGCAATCCTTGATTTTTCCCATACCTGTGAATAAACGCGAACTTCTGAGGTTTCTGGGAATGGCGGGGTACTACCGCGGATTTTGTTATAATTTCGCAACGATAGTGTCCCCACTGACTGACCTTCTTAGCACTTCAAGAAAATTTGACTGGAATGAAAGGTGTGATCACGCTTTCTCTGCAGTGAAAGATTTATTGTGTAACGCGCCAGTTCTTTCAGCTCCTGATTTCGCACGGTCTTTTCAGTTGAGTGTTGATGCGAGTGCTGTTGGAGCTGGCGGAGTGCTGACGCAAGAGGATGACTCGGGGCTTGAGCATCCCGTGTGTTATTTTTCTAAGAAATTTTCTAAGTGTCAGCGCAACTACAGCACTATTGAGAAGGAGGCGCTGGCCTTGGTACTGGTGTTGCGACACTTTGAAGTGTATTTGGGAGGTCATTGTAGCCCGATTAAAGTGTACACCGATCACAATCCATTAGTGTTTTTGTCACAAATGTCTAATTCCAACCAGCGTTTGATGCGGTGGTCACTTGTTTTGCAGGAGTACAACCTTGAAATTAAACATCGCAAGGGCTCAGACAATGTGGTCGCTGATGCGCTGTCCCGAGTGTGCGGAGCTGACGAGTGATGCGTTTTATTTTTTTTGCATGGCAAAAAAAAACTTTAGTGATGGGGGTGTTACGTCTAAAGACGTATTCATTGTGTTGTAATGGGTGTGTGTGTTGGAGTTTGTTTGTTTGTTCTCTCTCCTGTTCTTTTTCCCTCTCGTTATGAGACAGGTGTTCCAATCAGATGGGTTCAGTCCGGTCGTGGGTGATTGGATGTTGACGAGAAGGAGTGAGGATATAAGACGTGGTGGAACACTGGAGAAGGGAGAGGGACTTCCTTTCATCGGGGCAAACACTTCCTCCCGTGGCCCAGACTCATTTTGTTGTAGTTCTTGTATTTTGTGTATGAGTGAGTGAACTCAGTATTACAACTTAACCCTCTGGAGTCTGAGGCTGATTTGGGGCCTGGAGAAGTTTTGACATGCTCTGACATTTGTGCTTTTTTCAGTTGTTCATAAACATATTAATGGAAAAAGTGTCATTACACTGTATTCAGCACAAACTAGGCTACAATAATATGTGAGGAACATGTATGTACATGTTTGTGTTTTTGAAGGAATAACATTTATGCGTGGTTATTGAAAAAACTAAAAACTTAAGTCACTGAAATAAGGCCAAAAAAAGTATAGTAAATCTGTGTTCACAAGACTTTTGGGTATTGGAGGTTGTAGACTATAATTTTTTCTTCAGAATTATGTAAAAATTTTGCTGCCTACTCCTTCATATAAAACAATATATTCATTTAGTTTTTGTAAGACACTTTTTGCCAAGAAACACAGTATGCGAGGAGGCGTGAATCACCACTGAAAATGGGCCATTCTCACCTGAGAAGACAAAAGAATTGGATAGTAATGAGCTGAAATGACTTGCATATTAATGAGGCATTTCAGTCAGGTAGGCTGTGAAAAAAAACCTTCTGTGATGTCTCAAGCTCATTATGATATATGAAACATACAGAAAAATATTATTACAATATAAAGTAATGGTTTTATATTATACTTTAAAATATAATGTATTTCTGTGATGCAAAGAGTCTGAATATAGGCTTTTAGTTTAAAAGCATGCACATTTGGAGAAATATTGGATTCTCATATGCTTATGTCAATTTTCTATACAGAGGGGTTATTTTTATTTAATATTCACTGTCATTACTATGAGCGCTGGTGTTTTCAATTCATCCTTGAAGTCGGAGGGCGCTCTGTGCATTTTAGTCCACAAATTCATCTAAAAGAAGAAGAGGCTATTCCATGAATGAAGTTTCCAATTCATACAGCAGCAGGAGGGCGCTAAAGAAACAAAAACTCATCTAAAATTCATCCATAGAAGAAAAGTAAACAGGAAGTAACTGCATGTCTTCTAGAGATCGCTAACCATGACTTTTACATCCATATAAACACTTTTCAAGACAATAAAAACACGATTGAGATGATGAATGCATGTATTGCCTCTGAATTTGCGTCTGAATACTGCTGGCTCCGTGGGCGTGGCCGCATTAGCGGATAATGAGCTGAATCACAGTCTTCTGACATGGCTCTCTTTTCATACAGATTACATAAACACAGAAGGTTTGTTTTCGATTTGACTTACATGATTTAAAACCTGACATCTTAACGTTTTTTTAGACATAAGTTTAATTTTTCTGTGATTAGTATTCACTTCAAGTTACAGTTCATTTTCTGAGAACTATCAGATTGGATTTCGTTCAGAGGGAGAGGAGAGATCACGCATCATGTTAGTTTTTTTTATTTTACAAAAAGCACAACATTTTGTTTTTACTTTGAGTGTATATAAATAAAAGAAGACATTCTATAGTTTCAATTGATATATTACTTATGTCTCTATGACAAAAAATGACGGAGTATTTGAAGTCTGTTTTGCTGCAATGTGAAAAAAAAACTGCAAAACGCGCCGACGCGTTTTTAGACCTCAGAGTGCTCTTTATCAGAGAGAGAATTGATGTGGTTTATTATTCTTTGATTTTGTTTTTACGTTGCCTATGTTTGTTAACGTTTTATGTTTTTCTTTAAGGGAATGTAGGGGGAGGGTGCCATTTTTGTTTGTACTTCCATCTTTTTCTCTTGGTTATGGCCAGGGAGGGAGAGAGGGAAGATTTATGTATTTAATTTGTGCGTTATCTTTGTCCAGGTAAGTTAGAAAATTATTGGGTTAGTTAGTTTGGGTTTTGTTTGTTATGTTGGCCTAGCCCTCCCCTGAAGTTTTGTTCCCAATTCCTTTGTTAATGCTCTGAGATTCTTTCAATTAAAAACAGAACTAATTTGAACTGGTGTTTGTGTTGATTCTGGGACGGGAGGTTGGATTGCCCTGGTGCTCTCTGTGATGTATGGTAATTGTGTTATTACTCCTTACCTGTTGAGGGCGCTCTCCATCTGTAAATGTGTGGGTGGATACGACCTGTGAAAGAAAGAACAAGAGATGAGTAAAAGAGATCGTCACGTTAATCTGGTGTCTCTGTAAATTATTAACATATACGCACAACAACTGTTACAATATCACATGGTGTCAGAAGAAAAAAGATGGAGCAGTTGAAGCCTCCTAACAGTTTGTGTTTCGAAGGAAATCTGGCAGAAAACTGGCGAACGTGGATTCAAAAGTTTGACCTGTATCTCGTTGCAACTGGCATTGCAGAGAAGAGTGACAAAGTTAAGTGTGCGACATTTCTTCACGTGGCTGGAGATGATGCTATAAAGGTATTTAATACCATGGACTTTGATGATGATGTGGATGATTTTGATGTGCTCAAAGAAAAGTTTAGAGAGTACTGTGAGCCAAGAAAGAACATTACGTATCTGAGACATATCTTTTTCACGAGAGCACAGGGACCGAACGAAACCATTGATGCATACGTGACGGACTTGAAAAATAAGGACTGTGAATTTGGACTGTTAACTGATGACTTGATTAAAGACCGCATTGTCTGTGGTGTTAACAATGACACTGTGAGAGCTAGGCTTCTCAGAGAAACGGATTTAAACCTAAGGAAGGCTGTGAATATCTGTCGGGCCAACGAAGTAACACAAAGCCATATGAAGGTACTGCATGAAGAAGCAGAAGTGGCCGTGAACAAAATCACGAAAACCAAGTCAACAGTCAGACAGTCGAATATCAAGCACACAGGGAAAGAGAAGGAAGAATGCACAAGATGTGGTTATGTACATGAGCCAAGGAAGTGTCCGGCATATGGCAAAACTTGTAATGAGTGCTTGAGGAAGAACCATTTTAGCCGCATGTGCAAAACACCAAAACAAAAAGGCAAACCTAGGAAAATGGAGAAAAAAGTCCATGAAATAGAGCAGCAAGAAGATGCTGAATTGTTTATAGGCACCATCGAAATTGAACGAAGTGAACAGACAGCTAGCAAATGGCTTGCACAAATGAATACAGTCTCTACCATGGAAAGTGAAAACAAGAAATGGACACAGGAAGTCAGAATAAACAAGTGCATACTAACCTTTAAGCTAGACACAGGAGCAGAATGCAACGTGTTGTCTTATAAAGACTTTGAGAAAACCTCTAACAAGACAACATCACTGAAGAAGTCAAACTGCTCGTTAGTTACATATTCAGGCCACACGATGGAGCCAAAGGGCAAGGCAATGCTCAAATGTGGTTACAAAGAAGATGAGTTTGAGCTAGAATTCCAAATTGTAGATGAGGATTCACCAGCTATCCTTGGAAGAGAAGCATGCTCAAAACTCGGACTGATTAAAAGAATTTACAAAGTAGAGAACAAAGACCAAACTGACATTCTGAATGAATACAAAGATGTGTTTACTGGTTTAGGATGTGTACCAGGATTACACCACATACAGCTGAACCCAGATATTGCTCCAGTCATTCACGCTCCCAGGAAAATACCCATAGCACTAAAGGACAGGGTCAAAATGGAACTGAAACGAATGGAAGATCTTGGAGTTATAGTGAAACAAACCGAGCCCACTGATTGGGTTAATAGTATGGTTACGGTAGTGAAGCCAGAGAAACTCAGGATCTGCATAGATCCACAAGATCTTAACAAAGCCATAAAGAGAGAACACTACCCATTAAGAACACTACCCATTAAGAACAGTCGAGGAAATAGTAGCTGAGATGCCAAATGCCAAAGTATTCTCAGTGCTGGATGCCAATCATGGGTTTTGGCAAGTACAGCTGGATGAAGATAGCTCCAAACTATGTACTTTCAACACTCCTTTTGGGAGATACCGGTTCTTGAGACTACCATTTGGCATAGTATCAGCTCCAGAAGTGTTTCAAAAGTGCATTGCACAAAGACTAGAAGACTTAGATGGAGTTGTGAACATAGTGGATGACATTCTGGTGTGGGGTGAAGACATGGAACAACATGACAAGAGACTACGACAACTACTAGAGAGAATTAGAAGTATGAATCTAAAGTTGAACAAAGACAAATGCAAGATCAGGATGACTGAAGTCAGCTATGTTGGACACATTCTGACTGCAGATGGGTTGAAGCCAGACAAAGAGAAAGTCAGAGCGATACAGAACATGTCAGAGCCAGTGGACAAAGCTGCACTAATGAGGTTCTTAGGCCTGCTGCAGTATCTGGCTAAGTTTGTTCCAAACATGTCAGACGTCAGTGCTCCGCTAAGGAAACTTCTAGAGGGTAATATAGCTTGGCATTGGGAGTCAGAACAACAGAAGAGCTTTGAAAAACTGAAGTCACTTGTGAGCAACACCCCAGTGTTGAAGTACTTCGATGTCAACAAAGATGTAATACTGTCAGTGGATGCAAGTGCTGAAGGTCTGGGAGCAGTATTGCTGCAAGAAGGCCAACCAGTGGCATTTGGCTCAAGGTCTCTTACTGAGTGTCAGAAAAGATATGCCCAAATAGAAAAAGAGCTCTTGGCGATTGTCTACGGATGCGAGAAGTTCCACCAGTATGTCTATGGGAAGATAGTACAAGTGGAGACAGATCATAAGCCCCTGGAGACAGTATTCAAAAAGTCTCTCCAAAAAGCTCCTCCGAGACTCCAGAGAATTCTAATGAGATTGCAGCTCTATGATTTACATGTCAGCTACAAGCCTGGGAAAGAGTTGTACATAGCAGACACATTGAGCCGAGCCTACCTAAAAGAACAATCCGAGCCACTCCTGGAAGATGAGTTACAAGTTCATTCTGTGGCAGTTTGTTTGCCAATTTCAAAAGAGAAGCTGAACACATTCAGAACTGCAACAGCAGAAGATGAAGAGTTGCAAATGGTCATGGAAGTAGTTCAGTCAGGATGGCCTGCAGACATACAAGAAGTTCCAGCAGACATAAAAAAGTACTGGACGTTCAGAGAAGAACTTACCTGTTCCGATGGGTTACTTTTCAAGAACTGGCGAATTGTAGTCCCACAAAGCTTGAGAGCAGACATGGTAGCAAGAGTACATGAATCTCATCTTGGTATTGTTAAATGTAAAGAGAGGGCACGAGATGTCATGTTCTGGCCCAGCATGGCAAAGCAAATTGAGGATGTCGTGTTGAAGTGTGCCATCTGTAACACTTTCAGACGGAGTAACAGCAAAGAGCCACTCATTTGCCATGACATTCCAGACAGAGCATGGGCGAAAGTAGGAGTAGACTTGTTCCATTTCGATGGAGGTGAATATCTACTGTGTGTGGATTACTTTTCAAAGTTTCCAGAGATTGCCAAACTTACACAGACAACAAGCAGACATGTAGTGACAGCTCTCAAATCCATCTTTGCGAGACAGGGAATCCCGGATGAAGTGGTGTCGGACAATGGTCCGCAATTCTCAAGTGCAGAATTCAGAGTATTTGCAGAAAACTGGGAGTTTGTACATACCACGTCTAGTCCTGGATTTCCCCAGTCAAATGGACAGAGTGAACGAACAGTCCAGACAGTAAAGAACCTGTTAAAGAAAGCAAGAGAGAGCCAAAGAGATCCTTATGTTGCTCTGTTGGAGTACAGGAATGCTCCTTTGGATGGTGTAAAACTATCTCCTGCACAGCTGCTGATGGGTCGAAGACTGAAAACAAAACTGCCTACATCAGAAAAGCTGTTGAGACCCCAGCTGTACAGAAATGTGCATAATGCCATCAAGGGCAGACAGTTGAAACAGAAATGCTACTTTGATTGTGGAGCAAAACAGTTATCACCTCTAGCAGACGGAGACAATGTGAGAGTAAAAGTCAGAAACAACTGGCAACCAGCAACTGTGTTGAGGGTTCATGGAAAACCCAGGTCATATGTGATTCAGACACCTGATGGAAACACCTTCAGGAGAAACCGGCGACACCTGCTGAAAACCAGAGAAATGACTTTTCCACAACCAAGCTCTCTGGATCTGGAAGAATGTTCTTCATTGAACAGTCAGCCTGCAGATAGTGGTACTCCAGTGCAGTCACCTGCACTGTCACCAGTGAAAACACCTGTAACACCAACTGTGTACAAGGAAGAACAGGTCAAAAGGTCACGATATGGTAGACTGATTAGACCACCAAAACTTTATTCTCCATGAAAGCACTGTTGATGTATAAGGTGTAAAAGTTGTTTATAATTAGTAGGTTAGCAACACTGATTTAAGTTATAGTTTGACATTGAGTTAAAACTAAGAAAAAAAAAAAAAACTAAAGTAATTTGTGTGTTGTAATAGAAGGTTGAGTGCTAAGAAAATAAAGTAAATTCTAAGTAAGTTCTAAAGTTAAAACAATAGCAGTTGTGTTGCTTAAACTGTTCTGTTGAGGAATATATTTCTTAAGAAGGGAATTGTGATGTATGGTAATTGTGTTATTACTCCTTACCTGTTGAGGGCGCTCTCCATCTGTAAATGTGTGGGTGGATACGACCTGTGAAAGAAAGAACAAGAGATGAGTAAAAGAGATCGTCACGTTAATCTGGTGTCTCTGTAAATTATTAACATATACGCACAACAACTGTTACAATATCACACTCTCCAAGACTTTTTTTTTTTCTTTAGTTATTTTTATTTTATTTCTTATTTTGTTACTGGCTCCCCACCCCTAGACGGGTAGTTATGTAACAAATGTTAACCTAGATAAATGTGCACTTTTATTAGGCACATATACAAGTGTTTGTATGGAGTGTGGAAGCTGAACTATAGCGCGCTTACTGCAAGACATGGAGGCACTGGTGGGATCACTTGCATTTTTTCTGTTAACAGCGGGAACAGCTTAAAATGCTATGTCAAAATGCTTCTTTTATATGTGTAAACTCACAATAACTAGAACATATTGTTCCTTTGTAAAATAAAGAAAACAAACGGGATGCGCTTTCTGCTGTCTCGGTCTCCCTGAACTGAAGCACGTCATGAAAATAAACCAAAACTCAGCACATAGGCTACTTGCCTCACAGACATGAGAAATATATCTATTGAAGACTTGAAATGTCTACTTTTAAACAAACCAATTCAAATCGAAAACGCATTTCTCTCTCCTATACTGTGGAGATGGCAAGGCAGCATCATCTACTTCATCTTTGCAGCAGATACTGACTCAGAAAACACTAGTTTATTAATAAATAATTAAAATGTCTCCTTGCTATTTTTTTTTTTTCCTGACACATTCATAATCATTACTTTTGCCCAACCTGGTCTCATGGGAGAAACGTACATGCGAACGCTAGAGGCCGCTAAAACGTCAATGAGCGCTTTGGCTCATTTACACACGGTTTCGATGACGGCCGGGGTTGGATTATGGATTCGTAAAGACTCGTTTTGACGCCTCCTCGCGCAATATCACGTCATGACAAAACGCTTCTTACCAGAGTGTCCGATTTGTAAACGAACGCACTTTGGACTTTGCGTTGCTTGTCCGGCTCTACGCGTTTCACTTTTTTTGGCCGTGACCAAGCTAGCTCGGTAGCTCAGCCAATACGGAGTTGGACTTACGAGGCGTCGACTCCCTCCCCCCTGCTTGGGTACGAATTCCGCGAAAGGCCACTGACTGGTAAAAAAAAAATAAAAAATTGGGCTCAAAGAGAGATGTAAACGAGCTGAAAAACGGTATACGATCACAGACACTTCTTATGTCACGTTTGCTTTTGTTAACGCCATCGGGTAGATTTAGGCGTAGCGTCAGTGGGACGTTATTTTAAAATGAAATGGAGCGCAAATGTCAAATCAAGAACCGCGGGCGATTAGTCTAAAAAGCAACGTCATAAAAACGTACCACATTCACCCTATTATCTGCTCCGGCAAAAAAAAAAAAAAAAGAACACGCTTTTAGCGCCGCTCAGTGGACATTTTGCAGCGAAACTGCAGCGATATGTACTCATTGGAACGTATTTGGCGACCCTCGGATACGTTTTCATCATGAGACCAGGTTGCTTTTGCCGGTGTTTTGCATGATCATGGAATTATGTTATGGCTATGTTATGCCTATATATATGGTGTTGCTTAAATTTGTGAACCCCCTGCAGAATCTGTGAAAATTTAAATAATTTTAACAAAATTAAGAGGGATCATGTATGTATGTTTGTCAGTTGTTTCACATGCTTTAAGTGTGAAAAGAATTTCAATCAATATGAAGACTTTAAAGTCCATATGAGAATTCACAATGAAGAGCCTTATACCTGCCAATACTGTGGAAAAAGATTTCCCTAAAAATGCACCCCTTAAAAGCCACATGAGAATTTACACTGGTGAAAAGCCTTTCATCTGCCCTCAGTGTGGAAAGAGTTTCACATTTAAAGGAAACGTTGAAGTTCACATGAGAGTTCACACTGGAGATAAGCCTTTTACATGTCTTCAGTGCAAGAAGAGTTTCACATATCAAAAAGATCTGAAACGTTATTCACAAATTAATTCTGGAAAGAAACTGCAGTGTTCTGAGTATGGTAAGAGATTTAGAAAAAGGAGCAATTTGAAAAAACACCTGCGCATTCACTCTGAAGGAAGGTCATTTAATTGTGATCAGTGTAATTCTGATTTTCTTTTCTTTTTCAATCACACGTACAAATACACCTAAAAAGTCATGCAGATGTGACATTCTATATGTGTTCCTTGTGTGGAAAGAGGTTTAAATGGCTCCGCAATTTGAAATGTCATCAGAAAATGTGTGTTTGTGTGAGATCAAGGCTACATTCACGCCACAGATGAATGTAGGGCAAATCTGATTTTCTGCTCAAATGTTTTGGTTCTGTCATGCAAATATGAATGCTGGACCATCTCCTTTGCTATGGCTTCCAACAGTGAGCAGTTGTGTAAGTCTGTCTGTAATTTCTGCAATGTATTTGATTCAGTTTAATATCTTGAAATCAAAATATTAGATACATTTCTGTCTGGCTGTGAAATAGCACATTGCAATTGAAAATTATAAATAAAAGGACAAACTTAGTGGAATTATGACAATTTTACTGCATTTATTTATTTTTGAAAGAGCGCACAGGTAAACATGTTGTTTTGAATATAACTACTGTTGGGGTTCGTCTGACAAACAAATACTGATAAATGATCAGTATTCTAAAGTGAGAAACATGATAACTCTCTAGTAACTACTGAAGTCATTGTAAACTTTTGAGGGTTTTGTACAGTAATTCCTTCTGATGTATTTGGTAACACTTAAGTAATTACTAGTGGGTTACCATGATCTTCAATTTAGAATACTGATTCAAATAATTAGTAGTTCCTTTAGAAGGATGTAGTAACTCTTGAGTTATTACTATCCAATACTTTACAAAAACCTCAAAAGTTTACAGTGACTCCAGTAGTTACTAGAGAGTTATCATGTTTTTCACTTTAGGATTCTGATCCAAATTATTAGTAATTTCTTCTGAAGGATTTGGTAATACTTCAGTCATTACTAGTGACCATCACTTTAGAATTAATTATACATTATGCAGTGTTCACATTTGATTTTGATTTTGTTAACCGGCTCAACCGATTCCCTACAAATCAGCTCAAAAGAAAGATATGATCAAGAAATAGACATCACTAACATCCTCAATAGATATATTAATAATAAATAAAATACAGAATATACAAATAGTTTAATATTCTTGTGACCAATCTACATGGAGTAAAAAGACTTTCACTGCATTGTATTTTACATACTCATGAAATACTGTATTAAAGGTGCAGTATGTAATAATTCTGTCCGCTAGATGTCGCTAGAAGCCTATTCAAAACAAAGGCGTAGCTTGATGACGCCAAGTTTAAGTGCGGAATCTTGGGATATGTGGTCTTGCCTCAACGGATGGCACAAAAGAATAGGGACTGGACTCAGAAATAAATCATGTTCATGCATGTGATTATTAACGTTACTGTAGTAGTTAACAGTAACTGTACTGAAGCAGAGCAGAACCGAGTGTTGTGGGAGCTGAACGAGGCCGCTGGAGCGATTGCGCAACACGCGCCTCACGAGCAGCAGAATTTTTATTATGACACAGTCGCCGGCGCTGCTTCCACTATTCCGGTCATGAGTATGAGGTAACGCAGCTCTGTTTATCATATTAGATACATTTGAGTGTTTTTAAAATTATGTTATAACGTTACTCTGTGCATTCATTTGGCGGCCACTTGTTTGAGACACACTGCAGTAAGATAGATCGATTTTAGAATATATTAAGCTGGACGGTTTTTGTTGATAAATGGCATCCAATTAATTTTAAAATGTATTGTATGCTGGAGAAAATGCTGTATTACTGTTACTAAAAATAAAGCATCTGATTATGCTATGTTAGCTACTTCACAAAATAGTGTTTTTCTCTGAGGCATGGTAAAGCATGGTACTCGCAAAATATCAAGAAAATTAGATTTTAAACAATAAGACTAAACGTGTTGAGCTATATAACAACAATTAGTTTTCTGTCTATAAATAAATCAAAACAGTTGATATATGATGTAAAATATATTAAAGCGTCTGGCGTTTCCATGGTTTCTACAAAATAAAACCAGAAACCAAGGGTAACACGGGTATGACGCAATTGACAGGCGACTCCTCACACGTCCCGGAGCCTTGGTTAAAATTGCAATTTTCTCATGATTTATAAATAGTTGGAAACATTTGGGATATTGTAAGCACTCAAGTGAACAAAATATATAACACTGGCCTAGTGGTTTTTGGATATTTTACTGCAAAAATATTACATATTGCACCTTTAAATACAATGACTTCATTAGTCATGCCATGCACTTCTCTAAAAACTGTAAATAAAAAAAACAAAATTATTTCTGACTATCTCACTTGCGTCACGTCAGCAAATGGCATTCCACTGGGGCATAATTTCCACTGGGGACAAGGGGGACATGTCCCCCCACTTTTCAAAATCCTGTTTGTGTCCCTGCCCACTTTCAAATACATTTGTTATGATTTTTTTAACCACATGCCATCATCGCCACGGAGGAGCAGGACACAGAGAGCCTGCCATGTGTCGATGCGTGCATCCGAGGCATCTGAACCCAGAGCTGTGCAGCAGCTCACCAACAAAACGCTACCATTCCAAGAAAAGTGGTACCATGATTTCCTTGGCTTCACTACAGTCCAGGAGTCAATGGAATCCTATGTTTTATTTCTGTGCTCAAGCTTTTGGGAATGAAAAATCCAATTTGGCCAAGAATGCAGATCCAACATATGTCAAAATTGGTTTCTGAAACTGGAAAAAGGCATCTCAAAAATTTGCAGAACATGTCCAAAGCATTGCACACAAAGTTGCCATCACTACCCACTGCCAAAACCAAAACAAAACCAGTAGATGTCCAGTTATCTTCAGCCAAAGCTGCACAGCAACAGGAATCAAGACGGTGTCTCATGAAAATTGCGGGCTCTGTACAGCTCTTGGCATGCAAGGGAGCTGCTCTTAGGGGCCATACAGCTGAAGAGGTTAAGTTAAACCAGTTACTGAAAGTAAGATGTGAAGATGACCCTGGTTAGAGAAATGGCTGTCAACAAGAAAACATGATTACACATCCCCCAAAATCCAGAGTGAAATTTTAAATCTATTTGCAAACAGCATAATTAGGAAAATCATTAGCTCAATTCACATGTTGCCTCTCCTCTAATATTCCATTATTATAATCTATTATAATCTTCCGCTGTCTGGTCTGCGTGGACAAACATATGATGGAGCAGCGAACATGTCAGCCAACAGAAAGGAAGCACAGGCCAGGATAAGGGAGATGCAGCCACTGGCTTTGTATGTACACTGTGGTCCCCACTGCACTCAATGAAGTCTGGGTGATGTTTGATAAAAATAAATAGAGTATTTTGAAACAAATAATACTAATCAGTTTAAGGGATGTACAGTTATTTCAAATCAGTCTGAACTAAATCCACAACTTTAAACGAGCTCAATTCATTCTGGCGAAACAACGAAAAAGAATGATTTGAGTCAACTACAACTTTTGCACATGCGCTGATGACAGGAAATCCATGTGGCCTCGTCAGTTCCCATGGGAGCCATTGACGTTGTGGAATATAGGTAAGTTCAAAAATATTTTATCATCTTTGCCTGTATTGTGCTGATAGAGAAGCAAAAAGTAGGTTATTTAAATCAGTCAGATTTCAACATTAAGCGAATATTTGACCGCTTCCCTTTAGTATAGAAATATATTTGAAAGACTAGTCACATGTTGAGACTTGATGAAACATAGTAAATTGAGATAAATTCCTGCATGTATGTACATAATTTGACATTAATACAGTAGTCTCTTAGTTCTAACTCATGTTGTAAGCATTATTTTATTAGTTGTTTCAGTTATACACTCTTAGCCCGGATTTTATATTTACTTAAAAATATATGGGTGTATTTGAATGTGTTAATAAATGTAAGTTAAATGCACTTAAATTATGAAGTTTTTCTCCTGGTCAAGCCTCCTACACACTGGTTTGCAGCAGGTAATGACGCCATTTTGTCATGGTGTGTGTGAATTCAAGGAGCTGTTGATGAGCAGTGGGAACATTTCTTTTGGCTGTTCTACAGACATTTTTTCCAAACATTTACCTTTTTATAGTTTTTCACCAAAGGAGAAAATCACAATTTTTAAGTTACCATCATCAAGGTCAGGGCTTGTTTTAGTTGAGCTCTCTGCCCTTGACTTTTTAATTTTAGATTTTGTTTGGACAGTTTGGCTTGGCTGTTGCTATACAATTTACCTGCAGAGCATTCCTAAGTATGAGAAGGCCACGTTTTTGGTGTGAACTACAGAATCACACCATAGAATCACCCCTCAAAGGCAGATGTTTGTTAGAAAGGATTCAGCTTTTTCACATCACCAAGAACACACTTGTTCATTATCACCTTCTCCATCTTGTAGTTGGCCTTTATTGCTAGAGGGGGACAGAGAATAATCAATACATAAAAGATGATGATTTTTCGAAATTCCAGACTCCGGATAAGCCCTTCCTTTTCCATACGGACACTGCTTCCCACTTCATTACTCTGTGGATCAGAACAGACGTAAATACAGATTTCTAAAGTCAGAAATTTAATGAATTACTCAAAGAGTTTCCCTGGCAAATACTGTCTACTTCGTTTTTATATTCCATTTACCTGTATGAGCTGGATATGAACAATTTTGATTGTGCTGAGATCCGTGGAGTATGAGCCATATTTTGCACAATGGCTTGAACTGTCAGCTCTCATATCCCCACCAAGAGATACAGTTTCTGGTACTGGAAGATACTGGAAATTATATAGGATAGAAATAAGAGTTCCTTATGCATAGTGTTTATATTTGTAAGCCAATTCGAGCCACCGAATTTTAATGTTCTAACTCCACAATTCAGTACTACATAGTTCACAGTCTTTGTAATGTTTCAGCACATTTATAATGTGTTTAGAAACAATTCTCAGAGTTGACTTTAAGATATATTAATCTCAATTCCTGAGAACTCATAGATTATATTTGAGAACCTTAAAGGTGCCCTAGAATCAGAATTTAAATTGACCTCAGCATAGTTGAATAACAAGAGTTCAGTACATGGAAAAGACATACATTGAGTTTCAAACCCCATTGTTTCCTCCTTCTTATGTAAATCTCATTTGTTTAAAAGACTTCCGGAAAACACTCGGATCTCAACATAACACTGACTGTTACGTAACAGTCGGGATCATTAATATGTATGACCCCAATATTTGCATAATGCCAGCCCATTCGACGCATTAGACAAGGAAAGGCAGTATTAACGGCTGGATCTGTGCACAGACAAGGTAAGCAAGCAAGAACAATAGCGAAAAATGGCAGATGGAGCAACCCGATCTCACGGCAATTCGTACGCATTTTACGAGGTGGCTAAATCGTATGAATTCATACGACCTCACTCGTACTAATTCATACGTTTTTTGCTAAATCGTATGTATTTTACGAGTTGACAAATTCGTATGAATTCATACGAATGGCCTACCCCAAACCCCGCCCCTAAACCTAACCGTCACTGGGGTTTAGACAAATCGTACGAATTCGCACGAGTGAGGTCGTATGAATTTATACGAAATAGCCACCTCGTAGAATAAGTACGAATTGGTCGTGAGATAGCGTTGGATGGAGCAATAATAACTGACATGATCCATGATATCATGATATTTTTAGTGATATTTGTAAATTGTCTTTCTAAATGTTTCATTAGCATGTTGCTAATATACTGTTAAATGTGGTTAAAGTTACCATCGTTTCTTACTGTATTCACGGAGATGAGAGTCATTGCTATTTTCATTTTTAAACAAGTGCAGTCTGTATAATTCATAAACACAACTTCATTCTTTATAAATCTCTCCAACAGTGTGTAATGTTAGCTTTAGCCACAGAGCATAGCCTCAAACTCACACAAAATCAAACGTAACCATCCAAATAAATACTTTACTAACATAATTCGAAGCATGCATATAGCATGCATCACGAACATCTTGTAAAGATCCATTTGAGGGTTATATTAGCTGTGTAAACTTTGTTTATGCGATGTATATATATAGTCGAGAGCTTGTGGGGCAGAGGGAGTGCATCTCTTAAAGGGGCCGTGCTGAAAAAATCAGTGCATAGTTAATGATGCCCCAAAATAGGCAGTTAAAAAAATTAATAAAAAAAAATCTATGGGGTATTTTGAGCTGAAACTTCACAGACACATTCAGGGGACACCTAGGACTTATATAACATCTTGTAAAAAAACAATCTAGGGCACCTTTAACAAATTCACAGATGTTGACATTAGATTTTTCCATAATATTTAACATCTAAAACAATAGCAATAAGAATAGCACTTTAATACTTACAGCCTTTTCCACTTTTTCTTTGGATTGGTATCCTTGTCATCTTCCTCTGCTGTTTGAAGGTCAGTGTGGGTTTCCACTTGAGGAAGTTTTAGACAAGCAGTTTTGTAGGTTGCTATAAAAATAATAAATTATGTACATACCTGCTGTTTATAAAATTCCAACACAATATGCATCTCATGTGTGCCCAGGCTGCACCTCATTTAATTTGGCTTTTACTAATTCATCAGGATTGTAGTGAGTTGGCCACTGACAGATTTCATCTTCAACCCACAAGTGCTGGTACCACTCAAATCTCTTGGGTTTCCAGAAACTCTACAATGTAAAATATGGCCTAAAAAAGAAAGAGTGCACATAAGTCTTTATTAACAAGTTCCAAGCCCAAGATAAAAATAGTACAAATATGAGTATATGCACCTACAGAGGAAAAGAAGGCAGGCTGGACACTGTCACCACTGTCTAAATATGATGATGATCTGCACATAAATTATCAATAATTTTCCTCAAGATAAAAAGTTTGGCCCATCTAAAATATAGAAGTCTTAATGACTACCACAACGCCATGCTAAAACTGCAATTTAAGACTTCTTTTGCATTAAGTAGGGGAATGACAACAAAACCAACCTTCAAAGGCAACTGGATGCACTTCTGCACAGTGTTTCTTAAGGCTGGCCCACACTAAAACATTTTCTAAATCTTATCCGATTTTAAAAATGTTAGAAAATTATAGATTTAACTGTTTTGTTCCTATAGTGTGATCAAGACAGCACACCACACACAAACAGATTCCTGATTCTGAACACAGTCAAACATGACTTCAGAGTAAACAAACATGGCAGACGATGGGTAAGAAGAAATGGCAATAATAGTGTTTGGACTGCTTTTTCACAGAAAATCATCTTGATACATCTGTCACTCTCTGATGTGTTGATGACAAACTCATCTATTGCCAGTTCCTTAAATTGTGATACCATTCCTGTAAAACCTTGTGGAACAGGTCCATCTGAGTGCAGCATTTTTTTTTTTATTTTTTTTTTTTGTATTTTCAAATTTCTTCATCTTTTAAACTTGTTGTATCAGGTTTTGAAATAGTGTGTATAATTTGCTGCAGTGGTTTTCTAACTATTCCTTTCATTAAATAGTTTTCAAAAGGAAACCTTGTTATTAAATATAAGTGGCCATGCACCTTCACATCATCATTAAGATTAGTCAGACCATGTTGTAAACTTAAAAACCCCTGACCTTTATTTCCCTAAAATGCTTGTTTGGTTTGTTCTGTTTTGGATTAGTTTCATGTGTTTCCAGTTCCTGTGTTTACTTCCTGTTTGCTTTAGTTGACCTAGTTTTCTAGTGTGTTCTCATCCCATAGCAACCTATCATATCTACCTGTCCTTCATTAACTCATTTAGTCCTGTAATGTTATATATATATATATATATATATATATATATATATATATATATATATATATATATATATATATATATATATACCTTGTTTAGTTCAGTCTCTTGTTGGTTCCCGTTGATGTATGTGGAGTTGTGATCTTTTTTCTACTTGTTATTTTCCAGTGATCTCCTGTAAGTTTAGTATGTTTAAATAATACATATATAATTAAATAATACAGTGTGAATGCCTGACTGTACACATTTATCACAGCCACTGTATCCATTGTGTAAGGTAATATCATTGATAAAAGCCCTCGACGGAGCATCACAGACCAGATCCTTCTAGATCTGATATTAGATCCAGATATTCTAACAATGACAGGCTTTGAGCACAGGTTTTCTGCTATAAGCCTGGATCACTCCTAAAATTGTCTAGAAGTGTACACCTAAACTTTTTAAAATGGAAAGAACATCAATGTTTAATTGTAATTTGAAAAATTGATGACTATGGACAACTGATGTAAGCTTCTGAAGTATAGGTCTGAACATTTTCCTTACAAAATAATGGAATGATCCACTCACCAAGGAAGCAATACTGTTTTTATGTTTATGTTTTTTGAGTCATGTTCTTGCATCTTTTTGGCAAAGAAGGGGGTGATAGGCATTCAGTATGGACAAGGCCAGAAAAATGAATAAATTAAAACCATAAATTGTTTTTCCCACTCTCTCAAACCACCTACTATTATTTATTAATTATCAACATGCCCGTCTTCAGGAGTATCCTAGCAAGCATAGTCGGTTATGTCTTAAGTGAACTTATACATGAGAAAGAACGCATGTATTTAGTATCAGTGTACTGATCCGTGTATTATGTCTTAAAGAGACATCAGTCTCTTTTTCAGCGCTCTCAAGTTGCTGCTTGAGCATAAACAGTATCTGCAAAGTTACAGCGCTGAAAGTTCAATGCAAACTGAGATGTTGTCTTTTAAAGTTATGGCAGTTTAAAGTACACATGAACTCAAAATTGACCTAATTCACTTTGTTAGCGCATCTGTGCAAGTCAATCCACACACAAAAAAAAAAATTGTTTGGCTTTGTAATATTTAATCAAAATCTGAAAATGCTTCTCCCCTCTGCAACGGCATCCCTTCTCTGATGACGTCAGTTTGAGGGCTTGGGTTTCGGCTTAAGATCCTTAATCACGCCCATCCAACTGACAGACAGACTGCTGCCTGCGAGTGCAAGCATTGACAGCGCGTGAAAGAGACGTACAATAAACTGAGATGGCTAGGAGGTGCGTTTTAGGTTGTGGCTCTCCCGAAACACTTTTCCCATTCCCCAAAATTCCCTCGTTGTGGTCCCGATGGCTTGAGTTTTTGCGTTTTGATGAAGGAGGGATTTCAGAGTGGTCACGGTTGTGTTCTAAGCACTTTACACGTGGATGCTTCACAAACTGGACACAGCACGAAATGGGGTTTGTTAAATATCTGTCTTTAACAGATACAGCTGTCCCACCTCTACACCGTCGGTAACTCGCAAAGTTTTACGGTAAGTGGAACTAGCGACAACCAAGCACTTCAGACACTGAACATCATACAGGGCTGCCAACATAACTTGATGTCATATTATCCATAATCAAAAAAATTATTTTGGCGTGCACGCCAACAACCAACATCACCACTTAAATCAAGACCAACATTTGTAATACCTATCATCTCTTACTCTTTACAGAGGGTATGTTGAAAAATACACCATAACTTATTAAATCATGTCTTATGTAATTGCTCAATTATTATAAAAAACGGACCTAATTGTATACAATTCAGTTGTTAATTTTGACATTTAATAATAATGTACCACCTGACAAATTTCCCTGTACAGTTGGCAAAAATATGAGATTTTTTTCCCCTTGAGAAAAACTGTATACTGTATATCCAAATGAAAAGATATTGATATCAAGAGGAATTTTTGGCCTTGTGCCCATATCATACTGCAATGCAATTTCTTTTATACAGCCCCTTATAAGAAATGTGGCCTGTCAATGTGATGCTCCATCTTTGAACAGTGTGTCAATTCAGACCGCAACCCAAAAGCTGAAAAGACGGAGTAAAGGTAAAATTACAGGCTACTAGCTATGTTTATTGTATTAGCTGGTAATAGTCTTCTTGTGTTGTGTTTCATGGGTTTGTCTGTGAAATTTCAGCTGTTCAAGTGAAGAATTTTAGAAAGAGTAGCATGCAGAAACCCTCCACTGTAGTAGAGCTGGCATTATTCATTGAACCTTATAAAGAAGTTACCTACACTTACAAGGTGTTAAAAAGATGCCAAATTTAGCCAGAAAGTTGATCGAGCTGGTCAAGGGAAAGAAAAATGTGAAACTTATAAAATGGCTTCAAAAGAAAAAAATACTTAAAAGGACGATTAAATGTAATTCCTGTGGTCATAAAATGAATTTGAAGCAAAGCTATTGCAGTGACAATTTTGAATGGTAGGTAAGGTGGGGTGGTGGAATTTTGACGTCTGTAATCTGAATGCCCTGTAATCTGAATGTACTATATAATGCATATTAATGCATTCAGGTTTTTTTGGGGGGATGAAAATAACAGCGTTTCGACGACATGGCGACAAACACACTCTACAAATGCAACTCTTGTGTTTTGCTGTGGGCGGAGGTTAGTCAAAAAACGGTTTTAGTGATGTCATTAAAGAAGGAAGTAGAGGGATGTAGTCCAAACTGGCCGTTCGATGTAAGCGACTTCTGTTAAATAAAATATCTCTCTTGGCATTGAACTTTGAGCTTTAAAATTTATATAATTATTTATACTCTTAACAACAACATTACACACTAACTAAAGTTTGAAACATGGGATCACGAAGAACGGGACCTTTAAGTGTTAAACTATCCACCATAATTACACAGAGTTTTAATCATGATCTATTTAAATTAATTTCAAATCTGTTTAAAATTCCTTTCTTTCTTTGGACATTTTTTTTTCTTTTTCAGTATGGGCGAGGCAGAATGGATGGTGGATGGAAAAGGAGGAAGTGGGTGTTTGGCATGCTGGGGGGAAATACCAAGGACGCAAATCTGCAAAACCAGTTCTCCACTTAGTTGAAAGGAGGACCAGAAGGGAACTGATTCGACTTGTTGCTCACCATGCCAAGAGAGGGTTCATCATCATCAGTGATGAGTGAGGGCTTACAGACATGCTCGATTACAGGCATTATACAGTGAACCACAGTGTGGCATTTGTTGATGCCCAGACAGGAGCTCATACCCAACACATTGAGAGGGCCTGGAGAACCTAGAAGAGAATGTCTGGAGGCTCAGCGGAAACCACACAGAAGAGTTTCTGGTGGACCACCTTGCAGTTATTTGTTTATTTATTACTATTACTATTATTATTATTCATTTAATAGTTTATTTTTTGGGCAGGGGAGGTGGGATTTTATACAAAATTTGTAATAAGTTGTTACATTTTATAGAAAATGTTATTTTGTTACTGCATTGTTGAAATAAATGTTATTCAAAGTCTCAAATTCAAATGTTGTCATTTTTAAAGAAATTTAAACAATAAATACCGTTTTGTGGCTCTTTAATGTGTCATGACAGATAGCTGTAGCGCCTAAGTTCAAACAGCTCATGAACCAATCATCTCTTCCTACTAATTAATTTATAACAAACCAAAAGGGAGTTGAAAAATTAGCCTATTTTCAAAAAAAGTGGAGTGTTCCTTTAAGGTTTAATTGCAGACTCTGTACTTGACAGATACTCAAATATAGCAATTCTCCCGACACATTCTGGTTACTTCAGCACCCTACACATTGCTGCACATGGACATTGAGGTCCATGGGGATGAAGTGGAGAAAGGGCTTCTCTCATCAGGAACACCCCCATCAGCAGTCATTCAGCATTTCTTCTTTACCCACACTACTTCATCCTCTGCTGCTGCTGGTTCATCTGCAGCGACTATCGCACCACCTCTGAGAGCCTCCATGATTTGCTCATGATTTGCTCATTTCAGAGGTGTATAATTATTGTATTTATGTGGGTTAGGGAGATTCTCAATAAAGTTATGATTAAGAGCTATGTTCCTTTTTTATAACAATGACACAGTTATAAAGGGTAGCCTATTATCCTCCAGGATAATACTCACTGGTCACTGGATATTCACTGTTTTTACTTAAACTTATAACAGTTTATACAGAGTAATTGATCATTTTTTGTTCATCACTGCAAGTTATACAGGGTTATTTGTTTCACTATTGATGTATAAAATATTGTAATCTGATTTAATAGTTTGGAGTTTCTTAGACAGTTTTCTATATTTATCCTTTTCTTAATAATTCAGAATCATTTACATAGCTGATCTAGTAAACAGCAAACTGAGGCCGAGCAGGATGGTGGTGGTCTGTTTCATAGAATGTGAGGCTACAGTACATGGCATTGTTGGGAAGGTTCAAGATGCTCTTGGCAGTTATGATCCTGTAATTCTCACCGATGCCCAGGGTAATGAGATCCTTGATTCTGAAGGAACTAAAGGTACATATTACAATTTGTGTTTGTATTTTTTAAGCTGTTTAAAACATCAAGAATTAAATGGCAATCTTTGGGTCATGTCATCCCCATGTACCCAGGGTCCCTCTACTGGAAGCAGAATGCCCGCAAAGTTTTTTGCCATTGCAAAGCATAATTTCACACAGTTTCAAGGGCAGCAAGAGGAAGAGAAGGTACAGAATCAATCATTTGAGAACATTTCTCAACTGCACAAGTCTATACTAATCTACTTAAAAATTACTTCAGTTCAAGTTGAAAAGATGATGAGACGTCAAGTCTACAAGATGTCTACGATAAGATAGAGGATAGAGGAGGTGGTGCTGGCCACACAAGGCCTTCAGTAAGTTATCACAACTATCAAAGAGCTTTCTTAGCTGCCCAGTGAAACACCTGCCAAAACATTGACTGATGTCCAAACGGAGAAAATAAAAAAAGCTTTCACTTGCATAGTCTGCAAGGGCAAATGTTATGTGTACAGTATATTTTATTAAGCATTTGGACACTTAAGATACACTCAAATATGAGTTCCAATGCATAAGAGAACAATAAAAAATTAGCATTTACTATGAATAAAAATACTGTAAGCACACTTTTCAAGGAAAACCTTTTACAAAAGTACAATCATAATAAAATGACAAAGCTAAGACTAAATGTAATAACGCAAAATAGGTATCATTTAAAGCTTAGAAACTATTTTGCTGAGTAGTCCCTCTTAAACAGTGTTCTGCCGGTGGGCGCTACCTAGCTACGAAAAATGAGTAATATTTTTCAAATCTATTGCCTTGATCAACACAAAATAGGTGTCATTTGAAAGCTTAGAGTCGGAACTTCACAATGAATGTAGCCAATTTGATTAACTAAGTAGAGCTGAGTTATTTGCTGATAAATAGAAACCCTCTACATCCCTTAATTTGGCAAAAATATATTCAAGAATATTTACAGGAGATAAATATATAGCAAACAATGCAAAATCAGAATCCAGGATCATAGTCAAAAAGGCGTGGATCAAGTAAACAAGAATTATCAAAGGTCCTCCAAAATCACAATCAAAAACACAAACTCCAAATAATCACAATCAGTCTCTCTGGTACGACACTGTAGACTAAACAAAATTACAATGATACGAAGTAATGGCAAAGAGGTACACAATCAAAGACACGATGGCACAATGATGGTGGAAGTTGAGTGTTTGGGGCAGTCATTATATCTGGATCAGATTAGGAAAACCAACTGCAGCCTCCAGCAGATTATCACAAGACACCACCCACCCGTAACACAAACAGGCACAGGTACACACACAGAGAAGAGATACACAAGACATACACAGGACAACAGAATGGAATAAATGAATAAATGGCTCTGGCTCATAACAACTAGGCCTATGTACTGCAATATGTCAAAAACATCATACAGCTCAGATAGACATGTGTCATATATCATTTGAACAGTCTCACAGAGTAGAATGTTTTGGGCTTTGACTAAACTTGAGCTATTTAATTAATCCAGAGACATTTGTAAAACATACTAAAAGCTCTCAAGATGATGCAGAGAGAGCAGATTTAATAAAGTTCTCTATTTTTCTGCCAGTATCATTTTATTTGCATAATATTGCATCACTCATTGCGACCACATCGTGTTTAAAATCGGGTTTAAAATGCAACTCTCATCATATTTTGCCACGCAGGACAGAAAATGTGAGCAAACGTCCTAGTCACATCAGTGCTTAATTGCATGTTTGTACTGTGCATTTGACAAGCAACTGTTTTGAGAACAAGTCGTAATACTGGCTTTGCCAAAAAACGTTTGCTCAAAGATCAGGAAAAAATTGTTCTGGAATCAGCAAGGACCCTGCAAACTGCAAATAAAGTTTTTTGTTGTTGTTGTTGTTGTTTTTTAAACCAGTAATGATAGTTACATTTATAAAGAATAATCCTATTTTTTACTTCCTTACTTATCTTCTACTGATTCTTGCAAGACCATAATTTTAAGACATTTTAATATCTTTTTTATGTTTTACAGTTTTTTACGATTGCTTCCACACTAAAATTAAACTTTTCCCACAATTAGCAAAACCTTACACTCAAGGAGCAAAACACAACACTAGATCTGCACTACTATAAGCACATTCTCAGCCTCACACTTTTTGCAAAACACTCCACACATTGTTTTGCACAACACTAAACACACTTCTCTACATTAGACACAGAAATCAAACATAATGTCACTTCTTTGCCATTTCAAGACACTGCTTTCCAAAATACCACCCCTATAAACCAATTGATCAAACACAGCCGTCAGGTGTGCAGACACTTAGGTGCTTAACTGTAAACTCAACAATCAGGTGCTATAGTACTATAAAAAGGCAAAATGTGAGTTTATGAGTCTTCAACAAAATGAAAGGCAATGTTGCAGTAAGAGGGAGAGGGAGAAACATCATTTTAAATCATTTTGAATGTCCCGGGCCAACGCAGTGGTAACATCCCAATGTATGTTGCAATCACACAGAATGTGGTCCTCCACCTGCATGCCAACTTAGGCTCTTACAACATGGTCCACATATTCACATTTTAGACAGACTGCACAAAATCGTCACAGCAGAAGATCAAATGGATGCAGAGCAGATGAGATACATTGTCATATGGGACAATGTAAATTTCCACCTATCTGCCCTGGTCAAAAAACTGGTTTCATTAGCGTCCACAATTTTCACTCCAATACATCCCACCATATGGTCCCTTCCTTAAATCCATTGAGGAGTTTTTTGTTTGTTTGTTTGTTTGTTGTTTTTTTTTGGCATGGAAGGTTTACAATCTCCAGCCCTGTGTCAGGATATGCCTCATTCAAGCCATGGAGAAGGCCTGACCGAACTGATGCAGGATCTGTGCAAGGATGGATTCACCTTTCAAGAAGATTCTTCCCTCGCTGTCTTGTGTGAAAGGACATCGCCTGAGATGTGGATGAAGCGCTATGGCCAGATCCAGCTAAGCCAAGAGATGATGCTTTGGTGTTTTGTCTCCACAAATATTTTTGTTTGTGTAATATATTATATTTAGAATATGTTCTAATTTTCAGTGCAAAATATAACCTTTGGAAAGGCATTGATGTATTGAATGGTTTTACAATGTGGTGAGAAATAAACATTTTCATCAAGGAGCAGTACTGATCTTGTGTTTATATATATATATATATATATATATATTCATGTACTTTACTCTAACAATATCTCTGAAAAAATCAAACCCAGACTATATAATTAGAAAAGTATTAAAGTTACAAGTGTTTAAGATTGAGCACAGCAGTGTGTGAATGAATCAAACAGAATCAGAATGTATGAACCATGTGTGTTCCACACGTTGTCAAAGTTGGGTTTTGTTAAATTACAGTATTTCACAATTGCTAAAACACTAAACCCCATTCTCTGAACCCAAAGCTCAGTGGCCTAAACCCATTTGTCGAATCAGTCACTTTGTAGGCAAAACCTTAAACAAGTTCAGGTAGTTAAGACACTGTTTGCAAATCTCATCTACTCTTTTTGCAAAACTCTAAACACATTCTTACTCACTAAAACACATTTGGCACTGTGTTGCAAAATGGTAAATACATGTGGCAAAAGTTAAACACAACTACAACACAGTTGTCATCCTTTAAACACAATGACTCAAAATGATTCACACTTATTTATAATGATGTGATCAAATCAACTGTATAAAATATAGGTCAGTTCAGAGAGCACAGGTGACACAGGTGCTGAATGATGATACCAACAATAGAGGGAAAAACAATCTGAAAAGTAGAGGAGGAAGAGTATGTGTAAGAGGATGATGAGGAGAAAGAGCAAGGGGTGTGGAGACAAGGCTGTCAAGGCTGGATCCGGCACAGGTTTTTCCCTTTGCCTGGCGAGTGACGACATTGCTTGTGATGTGGAAAATGTCCTCAACAATATTCAATAATATTCAACAATGTTATTGATCTGACAGTACTGACATTATAGGATGAGAACTGAACTAAGCTAGCCTAGATGATGACATCACTGTTTTCTGCAGAACTGCTTTATAGAGGAAAATAATTACAGTAATTTACATAATAAGTGATGGATTCAATGTAAGTGAATCAACACTGAACTGACTTCAGCTGAACAATGACACTATTTTCTTTTAGAGCCAAAATGAACCCTCTTTGCAATACTGATCATCATGTACCTGTTATCACTGTAAAGCTGCTTTGACTAAACTATACTATACTATACTATACTAGTATCTGTGTAGTATAAATTGCAATTGAAATAAAGGTGACTTGACTTGATTTAGGCCGGACCCAACATGAAGATGTGATGCTGAAGCAGAATGAATCTCTCACTGACTCTGAACTTTGATTTTTGTGTGTGTGTGTGTGTGTGTGTGTGTGTGTGTGTGTGTGTGTACTGTATCATGCTTTTCATTTAGAGTTTTCTTTGACCTTTTAGTCATTTGCATTTAGACTGCTGCATGTTTGCAGTATGTAAGTACTGTATATACAGACATTCAATACTATATAATACTGAATATAATACTGTACTTGCAGTATACTATAAATTCACGTTACTTGTGATTTCTATACATTTTATGTAATGGCAAAATGTGTTTACTGTGTTACAATATACTTTTTTTCTGTAACCTCATGTTCTGGACGCTGTGTTCTCAATTTTTTGATGTAGTGTCTAATGAATGCTGATGAGTGTTTATATATTGACTGGCTGTGTTTATGTTTTGAAAGCATTGTTTGATTTTGAGCACAGATCAGATGGTTTTGAGGCAAGTGTTTGATTTTGCCAGAAGAGTCAGAGGTTTTGTGAAATTAGTTTGAAGATTGGATTTGTGTTTAATGTTTTGAGAAAATGAGTGATGGTTTCAAGAAATGTGTTTTAGCAATTGTGAAATACTGTAATGTAAAGTTTTGAATGAAGTGTTTCATTTTGCAAATGATCTGAAGTGTTGTGCTACTTTGGTGTAGGGTTGTGTTAATTGTGTGTAGTGTTCTGACAAACCGGGCCCTGTTTTCAAAATTGTGCTTAAGCAATCGTAAAAAACTGTAAGACTCAAATGAGTGTGCTTCTTTACTGACACATGTATGAACTCTTTTAAAAACACTAATATTTCCAACACATCATGTATTAAATATGAATTTCACCATCAACATTGAATTCTATTTTATTGTTTTGTTTACACGTTTGGAAATTTGTATGCACGTTTGTGATTTTGAAGCAACGTGTAAGTAGGACATTTATTTTGGTCTGGCGTCGTGATGTCATAAGGCGGCGACGAGTTCATGCGTCTGTTGTGAGTTGACTGAAGAAAGGTTTGTGTTTTAAAACATTTGAGTTTAAATTGATATAAACACTTAAATTAATGACCTACTTTCCCAATTAATATAAATTTTTTTATTATTGAATGTAACATTGCAATGCTTCATCTAACATCAATGAAAGCTATTCTGTTTGTGAATAAATATGCACTTGAAAAGGTGAGTTTTATTTCGCTCCCTATATTATAAATCAGCATATCGTAAACTCGACTTCACATCACTACTCGACAAGTAGTGATGTGAAGTGGAGCTTTTAGAAACTCCGAATCAATTGCTTACCATGATTCACTGTCTCGAAGCGCACAAATCACTGCAAGCTGACCACACCTGCTGGTCAAAACTGGAAATGCAACGATAATACAAACACAACCCTTTATAATTAAGTTTACAAACCAAAAGCAAATGTTCATGAAAGTGTAATCTATTACAGTTTTTTCCAATTGCTAACACACTAAAATGACATGCACAGCACAATTATTTAAACTGACACACAGAGAGCAAAACTTCTTCTCAAGTCTCCAAAAGTCTAAACACCTTTTCTGTTTTACACACATTTTGGATTTCAAAATAGCACTTTTTAAATTCACTAAATACAGTTCTCTGCATAAGACACAACAATCTGACATAAAGTCACATGTTTGCCATTTCAAAACACTGCCATTCAAAATGACACTACATGAGCTAATTGACCAATTACATGTGCCACCTGGCCAAACACCTCAGTGGTTAATTGTTAACACTTCAATCAGGATGTAAGCACTATGAAAAGACCACAGGTGAGAACCTTTTTTTTTTACAACAACAATGGAAGACATTGCAGAGAGAGGAAGAGGAAGAGGAAGAGGGAGGTTGAGAATAAGAGGGGGAGGAAGAGTGAGAGGTAGGGGTAGAGCAGGTAGAGGAGTTCATGGCCAAAGAAGACAAACACTTTCAAATGAAATCAGAGCAACCTTAGTAGATCATGTCATCAACCATGGGTTGACAATGCGTGAGGCTGGACAGAGAGTGCAGCCAAACTTGAGCTGTTTTACTGTCGCCTCTGTCATCCAGACCTTTAGACTGGAGAACAGGTATCTAACCAAAATTTCATGTAGTACACATGTAGTATACCCCATGTCATAGTGTATCAGTTGGGTGACACCTGTTTACTTAGTGTATGACATCAGCCATTCATGAACTGTACAAGTTTCCTGTACAATGTACTCTACTGTGGGGGAAAATATTTAGGCTGCATTGTCCAAGCCCTATATATATTTTTATTTTATTTTTTCTAAAGGACTGAGAGACGACACCATGGTGGAGGAAGGGGCCAAATGTTCACCGGGGTACAGGAAGCTGCCATTGTAAACTTGGTTTTGGAAAATAATGAAATCAGATTACGAGAAATTCAAAGCCACATCATCCAAGACAACACCTTATTCAACAACATTCAACGAGTTAGTCTGTCCACATTGGCTCGCATTCTCAAGCGAAACCAAATCAGAATGAAACAACTTTATAAGGTGCCGTTTGAGAGAAACTCTCAAAGAAACAAAGAGTTCAGACGAGCATATGTGGATGTAAGTACTATATTGACTGCAGTACACTACACACAACATTGTTTCCCAGTGTACTGGATAACACCATATTGAGTGATTTTTGTTCTTTGTTTTCAGGGAGTACTGGAAATGGATGCTCATGCAATCCCACATGAGTTCATCTTTATAGATGAGGCTGGATTCAACCTAGCAAAGACCAGAAGAAGAGGGAGAAACCTCATTGGCCACAGAGCCATTATAGATGTTCCTGGCCAATGTGGTGGGAACATCACAATGTGCGCTGCCATCTCCAATATGCATGGTGTCCTCCACCGTCATGCCAAACGTGGACCATACAACACAGCCCATATTCTCACATTTCTGGACAGACTTCACAACATTCTCATACCACCAGAGCGTATGCATGATGCAGACCATCAAAGAAACCGGTACGTTGTAGTATGGGACAACGTGAGCTTTCATCGTGCAGCCCCAGTCCAAAACTGGTTTGCTGACCACCCAACATTTCTCGTGCAATACCTCCCACCATACTCACCATTTCTGAACCCCATAGAAGAATTCTTTTCGGCATGGCGGTGGAAGGTATACGACCGGCAGCCCTTTGTGCGCATGCCTCTTGTGCAGGCCATGGAAGAGGCATGTGATGAGATTGATGTGGGTGCAATTCAGGGATGGATAAGGCACTCAAGGCGCTTCTTCCCTCGACGTCTGGCAAGGGAAGATATTGCCTGTGATGTTGACGAGGCGTTGTGGCCAGACCCGGCTGTGCGGCAAGATGCTGCCTAATTATTTTTCTTGCCTTTTTTTGTTTTTTGTTTTTTTTACTGTAATATATTTTTTTCAGAAATTTTCTTTTTCAGTTTACTTTTTTTGTAAGAATATTTTTGTTCAGTCCCATGTAAATATATCTGCTGTGCTTATGTTGTACTGACTTGTTTACTGTAGTGAAGGAAAAAAAATAAAAATGTTGCAACAGCATGTGTGTGTATCTGCAAATATTCCTGTGCATGTGAACAATCTGATACATATTTTAGTATTATGGCAAAGCATACTAAAGATGGGGGTGCTTTTCATTATGCCCAACAGTGTGTAGGTGGTTAGGCAAAAATCTGGTAATATGAATGAAGTGTGTGCAATTTCATGCAAAAGTTTGATTTTGATAATGCTCTGTGTAGTTTCGGTTGCAGTGCTTCATTTTGCAGGATATATGAGGTATTTTGCAGTTTGGGTGTGTGGTTTTGTGAATTGTGTTAAGTGTTTTGATAAAACCAGACTAGTTTGAAAAATTGTGTGTTAGCAATTGGAAAAAACTGTAAATCTGATGTACAAATTAATAATACCATCTATAATTCATAAATGCCGAAGTATCTGTAAGTGCCTATGATTTATGTTATTCTATTAATTTGTAGAGTTAGTTTTGAGAGCCTTAAATGGTCTGATCTTTCTGAATGACTTCTTTGCTAGTGCACTGACTATTGACCTAGGGAGCTGATTACAGTTTTTTACGATTGCTTCCACACTAAAATTAAACTTTTCCCACAATTAGCAAAACCTTACACTCAAGGAGCAAAACACAAAGCTAGATCTGTACAACTATAAGCACATTCTCAGCCTCACACTTTTTGCAAAACACTCCACACATTGTTTTGCACAACACTAAACACACTTCTCTACATTAGACACAGAAATCAAACATAATGTCACTTCTTTGCCATTTCAAGACACTGCTTTCCAAAATACCACCCCTATAAACCAATTGATCAAACACAGCCGTCAGGTGTGAAGACACTTGGGTGCTTAACTGTAAACTCAACAATCAGGTGCTATAGTACTATAAAAAGGCAAAATGTGAGTTTATGAGTCTTCAACAAAATGAAAGGCAATGTTGCAGTAAGAGGGAGAGGAAGAAACATAATTTTGAATGTCCTGGGCCAACGCGGTGGTAACATCCCAATGTATGTTGCAATCACACAGAATGTGGTCCTCCACCAGCATGCCAACTTAGACCCTTACAACACAGCCCACATATTCACATTTTAGACAGACTGCACAAAATCATCACAGCAGAAGACCAAATAGATGCAGAGCAGATGAGATACATTGTCATATGGGACGATATAAATTTCCACCTATCTGCCCTGGTCAAAAAACTGGTTTCATTAGCATCCACAATTTTCACTCCAATACATCCCACCATACTTCCTTAAACCCATTGAGGAGATTTTGTTTGTTTGTTTGTTGTTTTTTTTGGCATGGAAGGTTTACAATCTCCAGCCCTCTGTCAGGATATGCCTCATTCAAGCCATGGAAAAGGCCTGACCGAACTGATGCAGGATCTGTGCAAGGATGGATTCAAGAGATGACATCAAGAGATGATGCTTTGGTGTTTTGTCTCCACAAATATTTTTGTTTTTGTAATATATTATATTTAGAATATGTTCTAATTTTCAGTGCAAAATATAACCTTTGGAAAAGCATTGATGTATTGAATGGTTTTACAATGTGGTGAGAAATAAATATTTTCATCAATGTGCAATACTGATCTTGTGTTTATACTGTATATATATATATATATATATATATATATATATATATATATATATATATATATATATATATATATATATATATTCATGTACTTTACTCTAACAATATCTCTGAAAAAATCAAAAAACCAGACTACATAATTAGAAAAGTATAAAAGTTACAAGTGTTTAAGATTGAGCACAGCAGTGTGTAAATGAATCAAACAGAATCAGAATGTATGAACCATGTGTGTTCCACACGGTGTCAAAGTTGGGTTTTGTTAAATTAATGTAAAGCTTTGAATGAAGTGTTTCATTTTGCAAATGATCTGAAGTGTTGTGCTACTTTGGTGTAGGGTTGTGTTAATTGTGTGTAGTGTTTTGACAAACCGGGCCCTGTTTTCAAAATTGTGCTTAAGCAATCGTAAAAAACTGTAAGACGCACTCAGAGATTTAGTTTGGATTTATTTTTAGCTGTTAATTAATTTAATTTTAAACATGACAGCTCCCAAACACACAGAAAAACTTGTGGTCAAGCAACTGAGATCCACATGATGTACATATAAAGATGGCGTTTATAAAAGAGGAGAGTGAAGACATGAAGATTGAAGAATTATTCAGTGTGAAACAAGAAGATACTGAGGAACAAACAGGTTGGTTTCCATTCTCTGTCATTTAAAGTGTTGAGCTCTACAGAAATTGATGATATTTTTGAAGAATATCACAATGGCTTAATTAAAGCAGTTTTATTTAACATGAAGCATGTAGTCTTGTGTGGACAGGCATGTTGAAATCACATGACCAGACAAATACTAATGCTGCCTTCAAGTGTGACGTGTCACTAATGCAAAACATTAAATTAGGAAAAAATTATACAAAAGTAGTTATTATTTTGTGTAACATTTAACCCATTATCTATTTCTTGACTGAAAACACTGAAAACCATTCATTTCTATCACATAAATATATTCAACAGTATACAAAAAATTATTTTGTATGAAGCAAAGCATGACGTGAGTGATCTTAAAAGTGATTGTCTATTAATGGTTTTTCATTTTCACCCTCAGAAGCACTCACTATCAATCCACTTGTAAACACGAAACATCTGTGTGCCGTTTATTCCTCGAAGTTAATAGGAAATAAGATTGATTGGCAGTGGGAGAGTCATAAATAAATGCTTAATTTGAGAAACAAATGTAGTGTTTTTGTATTTTCATGTTTTTGTGTGATTCACAAAAATCACAATTATTCAGAATCACAGTTTTCAGAACCTCAAAATTCAGAGGGTCAAAAACAACTAAGTTTACAAGCAAAATATTATCATACTAACATTGTAACATACCTAAACAAAGAGCATAGGTTGCAGTATGCTTATTGTCTGAATTTATAAAGTTTACAAAAATGCATTGCTTCACTTCAGAAGGCCTTTATTAACCGCTCGTGTCATATGGATTATTTTGTTTAATGAATGGATGCATTATTTTTGTCTTCAAATTTTTTAAAGGATTAGTTCACTTCATAATTAAAATTTCCTGATAATTTACTCACCCCCATGTCATCCAATGTTTGTCTTTCTTTCTTCAGTCAAAAAGAAATCAAGGCTTTTTCTCCATGTAGTGGACTTCAACAGGGTACAACGGGTTGAAGGGTCAAATTTTTTTGGTCCAGTTTTATCGCAGCTTCAAAGGGCTCTACACAATCCCAGCCGAGGAAGAAGGGTCTTATCTAGTGAAACGATCAGTCATTTTCAAAAAAAAATAAAATTATATAATTTTTAAACAAAAATGCTCGTCTTGCACTTGCTCTGCAATGTGCCACGCATTATATAATCACGTTGGAAAGATCATGCATGATGTAGGCGGAAGTACCATGGTAGGAAGAAAAACTCCATCTTATTTTTTCCTCCAACTTCAAAATCGTTCGACACAGTGGCAGCTCCTGCCAAATGTTTGGATGATTGATAAGGATAAGGTCACCCATTCAATGGATAAAATAACAGCTAGTTAAGGATGTAAAGGTGACTGAACTACTTAAGTATTAATGAAAAATAAACTCTTTCTATATGTGTTACCAATTCAGCAGCAAGCCAAAATCCATTCGAACAAAGACCAGCCAGGATGTGGATTTCCTGCTTACCTGCTACCGCTGTGGATCCGAGCAGCATGCAGCTAATTTTCCTGGATGCCCTGCTAAGGATGCGGTGTGCAGGAACTGTAACAAAAAAGGACATTAAAGGACTTTAATGAATGAACAATGAATGCTAAGGCATGTCGTGGAAGCAAACGGGTGAGTGAAATTACAGTGCCTGAAGTGATCGTGTTAAATATTGAACATTCTGCTCGTAACTGTGGTAAAATAATGTGTACAGTACAAATAAGTGCTAAGGCATGTCGTGGAAGCAAACGGGTGAGTGAAATTACAGTGCCTGAAGTGATCGTGTCCATATTACCTATGTCCATTTACACTGCATTGTTCAATCAAGCACCCCTCTCATCACCAAAACTCAGTCTAGTTAGTTTTGGGGGTGATGCAATTGAAGTGAAAGGATGCCTGTCGGCCAGCATTTCATATGGTGACCATTGTACTACTGCAGACCTGTACATCGTACAAAAGGGATCAGCTGTGCTGGGCAGAGACCTCTTTACTGGACTGTGTTTACAATTATGTGATGGCCAGATCAGTACCGCCCAATGTGTACATCCTGGCTCATCTGTAGCTGCAAACTCTGAAAACAGACTGGGGTGTGCAAGAGGATTTGTACATCGTGTCAAGATTCGGCCTGAGGTTCAGCCCATTCAACAAAAACTCAGGCGCTTACCTTTCTCAATCCGCGATGAGGTGTCCAAGGAATTAAAGAAGCTTGTACAACAGGATGTAATCGAGCCTGTGGATGCTTCTGAGTGGGTCTCCCCGATAGTGGTCACCAGAAAAAAAGACGGGGGGATTCAGCTCTGTGTCGACTTACGTGAGCCTAATAAAGCTATCATAGTGGACAGTTTTCCTCTTCCGCATATGGAGGAGATGTTCGCAAACCTGTGTGGAGCTAGAATGTTTTCCACATTAGACCTCCAAAGTGCTTACCATCAGGTTGTGTTGCATGAGGACAGTCGAAACATTACTGCGTTTATTACACATGATGGGTTATTTCGTTTTAAAAGAGTTCCGTATGGACTGGCCTCAGCTCCAAGCTGCTTCCAGAGGATGATGTCTGAAATCCTTAAAGGTCAGTCCAGAGTTCATTGCTACTTAGACAACATCATGGTCGCAGGAGCAACACTCGAGGAACATGATGAAAACCTACAATCCGTGCTGCAGTGAATCGACAAGGCAGGACTGAAACTGAACACAGCAAAGTGTCACTTCAGACAGCCAGAACTGTCATTTCTGGGCCACACGCTGTCTGGGAAGGGATTGCGGCCTGATGCTTCGCATGTCTCTGCAGTGGCAGACGCTCCGCCCCCGGCTGACGAGGTTAGTCTTCGTTCATTTCTGGGGCTTACGTCATGGTATTCTAAGTTCATACCAAACTATGCTACCGTGGTGGAGCCAATGCGCATGCTTTTACGAGGCTCTGTTCCATTCATGTGGTCACCTGAGGCTCAGGAGAGCTTTGAGACAGTAAAGAGACTGATTGTGAATAGTGCTGCCCTCACACTTTACAATCCAGAACTAACCACTATCGTGACCACAGACGCCTCGGACTACGGAATTGGAGGTGTTCTTACCCAGCTGCATGCAGACAACACAGAGAAAACAGTGGCATTTGCCTCACGCACCCTTACAGCAGCAGAAAGGAAGTACTCCACTGTAGAAAAGGAAGCACTAGCATGTGTTTGGGCCACAGAGAGATGGAGGACCTACCTGTGGGGACGACACTTCATACTGCGAACAGATCACAGCCCACTGACCACTCTTTTGACATCTAAGGGTCAAGGCAGAGCCGGTATGCGCATAGCCAGATGGTCAGCTAGGCTGATGGCATTCACGTATGACATTCAGTATAAGCCAGGGCGTGAGAATGTGACTGCAGACTGTTTATCTCGCTTACCACTGCCTAGTACTGAACCTAGTCTGGAACATGATGTTGAAGTTGTAGCACTCACTGCTACGCTCACTGCAATAACCAGCTCTGAGTTCAAAGCAGCATGTGATTCTTGTCCTATTCAAGCCGAGCTACGCAGACTACTCACTTCAAGATGGCCAAAGTGTGCAAAAGCACTGGATCGTGCTTTACAGCCATATTTTCAAGTACGCCATGAACTTTAACTCCAGGATAGTTGTGTGGTGCGTGGGACCAGCCGCCTCATAGTTCCAGAATGTCTCCAGCCCAAGTTCATTGCGCTTGCACACGACACACATCAGGGCATTGTGAGGACGAAAAGGAGGCTGAGAGAACTATACTGGTGGCCTGGCATGGACGCACAAGTGGAAACAGCTGTCAAATCTTGTGTCACGTGTCAGTTACATGACAAATCGGCTGTCACACACATAACACCACTCCAACCTGTGCCATATCCTACTGACGCCTGGGAAAAAGTGGCCATAGACATCATGGGTCCTTTTGATGCAGCACCCATGGACTGTCGCTTTGTAGTCACTCTGGTGGACTATTACAGTAAGTGGCCTGAAATGGCATTTGTCTCACATCCTACCACCCAGTCCGTGATACAGTTCCTGTCTACTGTGTTTAGTAGAGAGGGGAATACGAAGGAGCTGATTTCTGACAATGGAGTACAATTCACTTCATACGACTTCAAGCTGTTCTTGGCAGCTTAAAGGATAGCTTACAGACCGCATCACTGGAAGGAAGAGGGTGGAAGGAGTTTACTAAAGACTTTCTGCAGGCATACCGTTCAACGCCACATGCCACAACACATTGCACACCAGCCGAGCTCTTGCATGGTAGACCCATGTTAACCAAACTTAACGTTTCGGGTCTTCACTTACCACCTGCAGGTAAACCGCTCTCACCTCAACAGCTTGCTTCACATGTAAGAGAGAAACAAGCAAAAAGTAAACAGTACAGTGACAGAAAACGCAGTGCAAAGCATGTCTCATTTCAATGTGGATCCTATGTCCGTGTAAAGAGACCAGGAATTGTGCCAAAGACCCAGTCTAAATTTGGGAAACCCCTAAAGGTTGTGGGTCAGAAAGGACTGTACACATATAAACTGTCGGATGGACGATGCTGGAATGCATCTCACCTGGCACCTGCACTCGCTCCAAGCGGAACAGATGAGTCCAGTGATTTGCCATTGTTTGACTCTGGGAACACGGAATCGGCAGGGGGTCTGTTCGGAGTAGGCGTGCGCCTGTATGGACCCGGGATTATGTGATGTAAAATGTGATTTAACGCATTAATAATACATAATTTGTGTTTCTGCAGTTAAAGGAAAATAACATAGTGAATATTTTCGTGAGTATTGTCTGTGAGGGGTTATATTGGGGGTTTAATAATTGCATTATTAACATAAACATTTGTTCAACGAGGTTTTGATTCCAAATCGTACTGTTGGGAGTACGATTATCAAAAGGCTAAAAAGGAAAATGTAAAAAATGTTACCTTTAGTGATAATGGTATGTTTGTTCTCAAGAGAGAGGGATATGTGGTGTTCTTGAGTAAGCCACTAGAGGGAGCTCTTGTGTGAGAGTGAGAAGGACGAAAAAAGAAGTGAAGTAGTAGTGCATATGATGTGAGAAAATAATAAAAGATACTGAGTTCCAGTCACTGAGCTTGATAAGATTTATTTCGAGGCACTCAACAGATATTAAAGTAGTTTATTTTTTCTTGTTAAAATGCAAAATTGTTTTCAAATATTATTGAATGTATGGTGACAAAAGCATGTTAAGTAATAGCCCTCCTGGAACTCATAGAGATTGCATTGCATTGCCTGCAGTTCGAAAAAAATAAAACATTTTTGTATATAAGTCTATGAGAGCACTCTGGGCGATTCTCAGCCAAAGTGAAATCGCCCAAAAAGGGGCAGTACTCCACATAATGTGACTTGATGCTGATTGTACTATATCCAAATTCCAAACAAACAGTATAGAACAGTGAGAGTTCGCATAACACTGTGGTTGAATATTGAAGAATAAATCCCTCCCTTTCGCACTTTGGTGGTGCGTCACCCAATTGCCCTAAGAAACCATGTGTGACCTTTCCAATATGGTTATGTAATGTGTGGCGCATTGCAGAGCAGTGCAAGATAAGCATTTGTGCTTAAAAAGTATATAATTTATTTGTTTTTATTTTTTTAGTAAATGATTGATGGTTTTCTAAAAAATAAATAAATTATATAAATTTTAAGCACAAATGCTTCAGTTGTCTCAGCAGCATTTCTGTTGCTCGTTGTTTAGTGGCTTGATCAAAAAAGCAATCCTAATACCTTGGGTCCAAGAAGGAGGAAGGAGGAATGCACTTTCAAAGAGCCCTCACAATTGTGGGGAATCCGCGGTGCCATCGAACATGGCTGAGCAGAGTCTGCCACCATGGACGCTTGAGGCAGTGGGCTGGAGTGAGTTGCCGGGGGAACGGACAAACTCGCTGCCAGCAGTCTGAGTTGTGGAGGGGCGTTTGCCTGAGTTCGGAGCCTGCTGCCATCCACCATCCGCCATGATGGGAAGGGGCAGGGAACGGGGGAACACCCACCGGCTGCCCAAACCCAGAGGAACCATCCACCAGGCGGCAGAGGAGTGTCAAGCCATCCACCGAGGGCTATCCAGTGCTGCTGCCAGGTTTCACGGAGGAGTTTACCCAACTGTTGGAGAGCTGGATGGCAGTGTGTTTTGGGACCAGACCATGACCATGACTAGACCACTCAGCTGAGGGAGATTAAAAAAGTCTCATCTTTATTTAGCTGGGTCTGATATTGTATAGAAAGAGTACAAGGGGTGTAGTATGGATTTAACCAATGAGAGAGAGAGAGAGTACATCATATCAGCTCATGGTATAGGAATGTGATACACATAGAAAAAAGTCTAAATATGGTCCACTTCTGGCCAAGTACCCATGCCTTTCTGGGGATCCAAGAAGACCCCCTTCCATACTTGCAATACAAAAGGCAGGGACCATTCCCTGTCTCCCCATTAGGTCCAGGGGCCTCATACCTTACATGGAAGTTGTTCCAGTACATAAAGAGAAACAGATGTTATAGTATAGAATACAGCAGAAACAGATGTTATAGTATAGAATATAGCTTCAACAGAGGACAAAAGACCTTCTGTCTACATTCCTTCAATGCTGAGACCAGCACTTTAAACACAGAATCTTTCAGTGCCACACCGGCCTTGTATCTTACAGAGGAGCTTTGGAAGCATAGAAGGAGCGACGACAGTGAAGAAGGAGAGAGGAGAGGACCAGGCCTGGATTTACGCTATGTTTTGTTTATGTGTGCGGCAGTTGTCTGTTAGGGGCTTTTATGTTTGTTTAGTTTATTTTATAATTGAAATTTGTTAAAGGACATCAAAAGTATGTCGGCCAATGGTGCAGACTTCTTCTCCATAGTTTCCTCCTCAATCCAGTGGCATGTCATAGCAAATAAATGTCTGTTATGTTCTGTCATGCAGACATTTGTTACATTCTCAAGCAATATTTCATAACTGCAAACTGCTGGACTTAGGTCTTTCTTCACAAGACTATTTTGCATTCACTGATTCCCACCACATGTTTTTTTTTTTTTTTTAATGAAGGCTACTCAACCAATGAGTGGTTGAACATCATACATTTCAAATTCAAGTATAATTTTTTTAACTGTACTCTGGAATGTGCTGTGTTCAAGATTTGCTTATTTGAATGGAGGATGCAATGACCCTTGTCCAGGATCAGATGTGCTAACCTGCTCATTCATGTTAGGCTTGCTAGTGTCTTCTTTGGTCAAGTAACTTGAATGCTTCCTCTGAGAAACAAAGCAATGCAAATTAAAATGTTGTGGTAGGCGTTCTAGTTTTATTTTTCTGCTTAAGGAGGATTTTATGAAAAAAAGAGGAAAAAATCAAGTATACTCTGATTAAATTATCTGTATTTTTAACTGATTCCCCATTAAGTTCCCGGCAGCTTTTGCATTTTTGATAATTTTCACAAAAAATTCATGCACCCCCCAGAATTTTTTTTTTTTTTTTTTTGTATGAATATTAACATACAATATATCAATAGAAAGAACAGAGCCTCTGCCTTTAAACAACAACAAAAAAAATCCAGCTTTATGTATTCTTCTTTTATAAACAATTACATGTGGCAAGTTTCATAATTGAGTTTTTGTCAAAGACTATGACCGGATCTGATTCAGAATGATAACTGAAACATAGATGGAGTAGTTCACATCCATCAACACCCCCAGAGTTTGCACAGTTCTGTACCTCTTAATGGGTTTGACATTTCATTCAGTAATGTTAGGCAGTTTTGTTTTATATTGTTGAATGTTTGATGATTCCTTGTTTCTTCTGCTTCTTCACTTGTATTTGTATTTGTATTTGGATTCTGTACTACGCATAATAGCACTCCCTACCATATGACAGTGAAAACATGGATTGCTGGAAAATTCTGTTACTGGCAGGGAAGCGTTGTGTCATAAATGACAGAAAATCATGTCAGTGGTGGGGAAGGGGTAATATACTTATTCCTGATTTCTGAGTTATCAAATGTTACATTTTTTAAAATGTCCGCCTCGCCCATACTTTTTCTAACTGCTCTTTACAAGTATTAACAATCAAACAATTTACATCAATTACAACAATTATACATTGCACGTTTTTCCTTAGAGCTCAAAACATGATCATCAAATCATTTGTTAAGTATATAATTTGAGATACACTAACTAGCTTTGATAGTAAACCAGGTGTGGGTGTTGTTGGGGGGACTTCTGTTAATTTCTACGAAATACAGACATTCCTAGCTAATTCAGCACACTTCTTCAATAAAGATCGCATCTTGATGTCTTTTACTTTGTGCTATTGCTTTTATTTTAATCTTTTTTCTCTAGACCTGATGGCACTGAAAGAAGAGAGTAAAGAACATAATGAAATGCAAGAGAAAAATCAGTATGAGAAACATAATTTAATAAGCCACACTGGAGAGAGTCCTTACACCTGCAAACTGTGCAGAAAGAGCTTCTCAAGAAAAATAAGTTTTAAGATTCACATGAGAATTCACACTGGAGAGAAGCCATACACATGTGGTCAGTGTGGAAAGAGTTTTCGCATAAAAGGAACCCTTAATACACATGTGAGAAGTCATACTGGAGAGAGCCCTTTCACCTGCAAACTGTGTGGGAAGAGCTTCTCACGAAAACAAAGTTGTAAGACTCACATGAGAATTCACACTGGAGAGAAGCCTTACACATGTGATCAGTGTGGAAAGAGTTTTACGCATAAAGGAACCCTTAATGCACACATGAGAACTCACACTAGAGAAAGCCCTTACACCTGTAAACTGTGTGGGAAAAGCTTCTCACGAAAAGAAAGTCTTAAGACTCACCAAAGAATTCACACTGATGAGAAGCCTTACATCTGTCCTCAATGTGGAAAGAGTTTTATGCTTAAAAGTACGCTTCATTGCCACATAAGAACTCACCTTTGATAAAGTCCTTACATCTGCAAACTGTGTGGGAAGAGCTTCTCATGAAAAGAAAGTCTTAAGTCACACATTATAGATTTCAATTATAGATTGCAAGTGTTTAAAAATGAAAATATCTTTAAACACTTGCAAACACTTGCAATCTATAATTCATAAATGCATCTTCATTGTTTATAAATCTCTCCAACAGTGTGTAATGTTAGCTTTAGCCCCGTTAGCCGCAGCTTACTATCAAACTCATTTAGAATAAAATTTAAACATCCAAATAAATACCATACTTACATGATCTGATATGCTGCATGACGAACACTTTGTAAAGATCCAATGTGAGGGTTATATTAGCTGTGTGAACTTTGTTTATGCTGTTTAAGGCAGTCGCGAGCTCGGGGGGTGGGGGGCACGAGCATTTAAAGGGGACACGCACAGAATCGGCACATTTTTAATTATGCCCCAAAATAAGCAGTTAAAAAAATTTAATAATAAACAATCTATGGGGTATTTTGAGCTGAAACTTCACCGGACACATTCAGGGGACACCTTAGAGTTATATTACATCTTGTGAAAAAGAGTTCTAGGGCACCTTTAAACCAGTGGTGTAGTCCTAAAAAAATAAGTGGTGTACTATTACAAAAAAAAAAAAACAACAAACACATAAATATGTTTTATGTTTTTGTTCACTAGTAACATGTTTCATTAAATACAAATAAATACAGTGCATTCTAAAATTGGTTGACATTTTTAAAGGTCCCGTTCTTCATGATCCCATGTTTCAAACTTTAGTTAGTGTGCAATGTTGTATAAATAAAATCTGTAAAATTTTAAAGCTCAAAGTTCAATTCCAAGCGAGATATTTTATTTAACAGAAGTCGCCTACATCGAACGGCCAGTTTGGACTACATCCCTCTACTTCCTTCTTTAATGACGTCACTAAAACCGTTTTTTGTCGCCATGTCGTCGAAACGCTGTTATTTTCATCCCGTAGTCCAATCACCGGGTCTGATTCCAGCTCAAATTGATAGGGTAAAATTAAAGACATGTTTACAAAGACACTGAGCGCATGCATCTCCACCTTATGGTAAGAGGCGTGACCTTTCCGGGCAAGATGCGCTAAACTGCTGTCGAATCACAACACAGGAACCGCTGGCACAATCAGAACTCGTTACGTATTTCTGAAGGAGGGACTTCATAGAACAAGGAAGTCATCAGCCCGTTTTTATGACAGTGGAAACAGCGGTATACAGATAAGTAAATTATGTGAAAAATACTGTGTTTTTTTACACGCGAAACATGAACACATGTTATATTGCACACTATAAACAGAATCAAAGCTTAAAAAAAAACACGAAAAACTGGACCTTTAATGTTTTACAGTTTGACTTATTTAAACATGCTGCTTTGGAATTATATTCACTGTGAAAAGTGATATATCTGAAATTAAAGTTTCATTTTATTCAAAAGGGTATAAAAAAGCAAATTATTCAAAATCTAATTTATTAACAGTATAAAAATGTGGTCACAAACAAACAAAAACAGAAGTCAGGCTGAATGGAAATTTAATCCACTCTCTGTCAGTAGGTGGCGCTTATGGAACAGCAGAAATAGAGCCGTTTCCCCGGTAACCTCTTTAAACTCAGTTTTATATTATTTATGCACATGTAAGCTTATCAACTAAATAATTTAATGAACAAGGTACAAAATATTGCTGCAGGTAACTGGGATAATCAAAATGAATACATTTAAATACAATTTGAAGCCAATGAATATGTCTTCTAACATTCAGAGATGACCACTGAAGCGCATCATACATTGTACAGTGATGAGTAAAAAAAAAAGAACAATCCAAAACAAATCTGCAAACTCTATTATATGCTGTATTAAGTGGGGCAAGATCTGATTTTGACGCCGTTTGATAAACCACATCACAATAGTCAAAGAATGGAAGTATAAGTTGAGAAGCAAGTTTCTTACGAACACTATATGGAAAACACTTTCGAGAACGATATAAAGTACTACACTCAAAAAAATAACTTGGTCTAACTTAATTCAATTATGACACCTATTTCCACACAGTTGAACTGATTTATTTGAACTTAAGCTAGGTTAATTGTACTGATGAGTAATATTCATCCTAATTGAATGAGATCACACCAGTTTCAGTTGATGTATTCTGGGAATGTTTCCTGAACATAATTCACTCTAGTTGATCCAACCAGTGCTATTGCAATTCAAACTGGAACCCTTGTGCAGAGTTGCTCAAGTTTTCTGCAAAACATTTGTAGCATGCAAGTAATGATCAAGTAAAGAACTTCTCATCACTGGCTTTAGCACAGTTAAAGCTTGTTGAGAACAACATACATTTATTTCATGTAGCCACCCATAGCCTAACCACAAGGTCTACACTTCAGCATAATGGTAACCTCATAAAAATCGGCATAACATAAACTCTTTTAAATGTCAAATATAACTGAACATCAAACTTTAAAAGTTATTTCCCTTTCCTAAAAAACACATTGAACAGCACTTAATTTCAACATTTACTGTCCCGATCTATCCCTACGCAAAGCATGTTGGGAACTAGAAATCCACTGTCCAGTTTCAATCAATGCAACATAAATGATTTGTGTAGTCCTAACACAAATGGTTCAGGTTAATCTAACATTTTGCAAATTTAATTTCATTTACAGTTTTTTTCAATCGCTAATAAACACTAAACCATACATCAGATACTTTTTCTAAACTCTTAACACAGACTCACACCTACAAAACACAATTGGCCAAATGGATAAATTTTCTTCTCAAAAATACATTTTGTTAAATATATACTAAATCTTCATTTCAAAATAGAAAACATCTTTCTCTGCACACACTAACTTTACCAAAACACTGGAAATCTGACTCAAAATTAAATTATTCTGTCAAAGAATAACACTTGTTTTCACCTCACAAGGTACATGCAGTCAATCAAAGTACACCAGGTTTCAAAATACTGGCTATTGTTGACATTACAAAAACTTTTAGGTTTCAGTTTTACAGGTATTTGCATGCAAAACATCCACCGTTTTACACTAAATTTCTTGGTTAGGTACTGTATGTCCAAATGTACAGTAATGTTCACATTCAAAAGCATTCCAGTAAAAAGCTATTTTTTTCCTTTACTGTTTACTGCAGAAGGTACAGTAGAAACACGGTATGATAGAACAGAAAAGGTTTTACAGTATTGCTTACAGTGAACAAAATATCCATGAAACACATAAGAGCATTCTGAACAAAAAAACAACAGCAAAAAGCCCAGATAAAAAGGGGGGAACTAAAAAAAAAATAATAATAATAATAAATCACAAAATTACTGTATCTAATCTCTGCGATCTTCAGGGTTAGGCCACATGTTTTCATCAACATCACATCTGATATTATCCAAGGCGATGCACCTGGGATAAAACCGCTTGGTATGTCGGATCCACCCTTGGCAATCATGAACGGTGATGTCCCTGCAGCCAGCATCCATGGCTTCAAGGAGGGACATCTGGTCATGTGGCTGATAGTCATAAACCTTCCACCTCCATGCAGAAAAGAACTCCTCTATGGGGTTGAGGAAAGGTGAATAGGGTGGAAGGAAGACACATATCAGTCTTGGGTGGACTTCAAACCATGTTGTTATTGCTTGCGAATGATGGAAAGCCACATTGTCCCAGGTAATTACAAAGGTCCTCATGTTTTCACCCTCCTGATCCTGCTCTGGAACCAGGCGCTGGTGGAGATCATTGAGAAAGGCAAGGAGGCGCTCAGTATTATAGGGTCCAACCTGACATCTGTGAAGGAGTAATCCTGCATTTGCAATTGCTGCACACATGGTAATGTTTGCCCCTCTCTGTCCTGGCACATCAACTGTGGCCCTTTTTCCAATTACATTTCATCCACGTCGACGCCTTTTGGCCAGATTGAATCCTGCCTCATCTATGTATATGAATGCATGAGGGGCCTGGTTGGCCTCCAATTCCATAACTCTCTGAAACAAAGTTTATGTAAATCATGTCATTACTATATACCATACTGTACTGTAACCTATTACTGTATAGGTTACCTACTTGCAAAGTGCAAAGCTTATAGAACTGGACATCGAATTGAATATACACTATACCTGGACATATTGTTGTCGTAGCTCCTTGACTCTCTCACTGTTCCTCTCAAAGGGAACAGTGTAGAGCTGCTTCATCCGCACTCTGTGTTTGGACAATGTCCGCGTAATCGTTGTGAGGCTGATGCTATCGATATTGTCAAATATCTCATGGTCCTCTACAATTCTAGTTTGAATTTCATGCAGTTTTATTGCATTATTTGCAACAACCATTTCTACAATGGCAAGCTCTTGATCATTATTTAGGAGCTTTCCTCTTCCCCCAGAGGGTGGAAGACGTTGCATTCTTTAGAGGGACAAAAAATTTGACATATGCATTACTGTATGACCCTATTGACATGTCAAGTGAGAATAGAAACAATCCATGTAAAATGCAATACTTACCTGTTGGTTTGTTGAAAGATGCGTATAATGGAGGCAACCGTTGGCCGCCTCAAATTGGGCTGCACTCTTTCACCAGCCTCTCTTAGTGAAAGACCATGGTTGATTACATGGTCAATGATAGTGGCACGAATTTCATCACTGACTACTGTTCTTGCAGCCCTTGGAATGCCACCACCATGCATTCTTACACCTCTACCTTGCCCTCTCCTTGGCCCTGCTCCTCTCACTGCTCCTGCACCTCTCACTGCATCTCTCACTGGGCCTGCTCTTCTCCCTGGGCCCCTTGGTCTTACTCTTCCTCGTCCAGACATTACAGTGTTTGTCTTTTTCTGTTTCTGTTTCCAAAAACATCACTCCTCAAAGTCCTCCTTTTATTGTATAAGTGTCAATATAATAGAAAAAAATAACCCCTGCCATTGAGTCTAAGCCAGACTGGAATCAGCTGTGGTTGGCCCAATTTACACAACATAAATCAGCTGTGTGTCAATTAATCAATTGTTTGTTTATTATCAGCTAAGATATATTGTTTTTGAACTGATATCATTGCAGAAGCAGAGGTTTTTATACTGTATCTAAGGTTTGGAATATTGTTTTTGCTATTGTGGGATGTTGTGTGTTAACATTCGTAAATACTACAAAAACAATCCATAATTTTGTTGGGAGTTAAGAAAATGTAAGCATTGTGGAAATGTGTTCAATGACTCCATATTGTGTGAAAATGACATGAAATGTGTGAATGGTATGGCCACAATAGACCGATGCTGTGCTAATTGTGTTTAGAGTTTTGAAAATGTGACAACTGCTTGGACAAACGCTTGTTAGTGACTGAAAAAAACTGTAACATAATACAATTGAGTGCAAAGGCCAATTAAGTAAAAAACTAAAGATTTGTGTTGGTTCAGCTTATTTTATTTAAATAAACTGAGCAAGCAGCTAGAATCATTTTTTTGAGTGTAATTCCAATATTGACTTTGCGTAAAACATGATTAATATGCAATTTAAAAGAGAGATCAGAATCAAGCAATACACCAAGATATTTAATAGTATCAACTTTATGCAAGGATGTACCATCATTTCATGATACAACACAGGTAGTAATTTTGGATTTAAGTTTCTGTTTAGAACCAAAAATCATAATATATGACTTATTTTTATTAAGCACCAATTTATTAACCAAAAACCACTCTTGTAACATATTAAAATCAGACTGAAGAGATAACTGAATTTGTATAGAATCCAAATTAGAAACGTATATGACAGTATCATCAGCATAAAGTTGTACCTGACAATTTTTAGGAATTAATGATAAATTATTTACATAAATAGAAAAAAGAAGTGGTCCCAATATTGAACCTTGCGGCACACCTCTTTGTTGAATTGAAAAATCTGATTTATTCCCATCTATAACAACACATTGTTTTCTGTTGTGCAAATATGAATAAAACCACAGAACTATTTTTTCAGAAAGACCAATTGCATGAAGTTTATCTAAAAGCAAATAATGATCAACCAAATCAAAAGGTATAGTTAAATCAAGAAAAATTGCACCTGTGAGTTTGCCATCATCTGAAGCTGAAAACACATCATTAGTAAACTTAAGTAAAGCAGTAGTTGTGGAATGATTAGACCTAAAACCAGATTGAACTGAAGATAAAATATTTAGCGGATAAATAATTTGAAAGTTGTTTATAAATAATTTTTTCGAAAACTTTAGATATAGAACAAATAATAGATATAGGTCTATAATTATTAGGATCAAGTACATCACCTCCCTTATAAAGTGGAGTAATGCGTGCACATTTCCAGATAACTGGGAACTCACATGAAATCAGACATAGATTTATTAAATTATCCTCACATATTCTTATGTATCCACTTGCTGATTTGTTTAATCTATTTTCAATACCATCCAACCCAGCACCACTAGTCACCTTTAATTCATTAATGACACTCTGAACATCAATAGGTAAAATCTTCCTAAATGAAAGAGAAATATTACAAAATGAATTATCATTAAAAATACCAGAATTCAAATAAGAAGCAGATTCTGAAGACCAGACAGAAGAAAAATGCTGATTAAATACTTGAGCAATAGATAAAGAGTCATGAAAAATCGTATTATCAACTCTAATTTGATTAATTGAATGTTTATTTGATGTCTTAACAATACTTTTAATTTTATTCCAAAACTGCTTCGGATTTTTACAATAAGAAAAACATTAATTATAATAATTAGATTTTGCATTTCGAGATTTTGTCTTGCTCAAATTTCTCAAATGTCTATATATTTCCCAATCAGCACTACTTCTTGTCTGACGAAATGTTGTCCATGCTTTGTCTCTTAGCCTAAAAAGACTTATAAGTTCGGAGTTAACCCAAGGTAGATGATTGCCTTTAACCTTAACAGTTTTCCAAGGTGCATGTTTATCCACAACATTACTAAATTCATTATAAAAAAATCCCAAGCATCTTGTACATTTGGAATAATATAATATCTGTCCCAATTAATAGAAATCAAATCATTAATAAATAAATCTAAATTAAATTTTTTATATTGTCTGATTTTTATTAATCGTGGTGGCAATTTGGGAACTTTAATTTTCCATACACAAAATATAATAGAGTGATCACTAAGGCAATCAGACATAACACCTGCTCTTAAAAATCTATTTGGGTTTGATACAAGTATCCAGTCAAGAAGAGATTGTGTTCGAGAAGTAATTCTAGTAGGCTCAGTAATTAATTGGGTAAGATTTAAACTATTAAATATATTTTTTTCTTTATCAGATGACTTGTCTAACCAATTCTTATTAAAATCGCCTAATAAGATTAATTCATTTTTACCAAAAACAGAATAGTAGAAATCAGGCATTTAAGGTACTCAGCGGGTGAAGAGGGTGGTCTATATATGCTACCAATAATTAGACATTTGTTTGAGTGAAAAACCACCTTAACAAAAATACTTTCAAAATATAAAGGATCAACCGTAGGTATAATCAACTCTGATACAAGACCTATCGTAACATAAATAGCCACACCACCTCCCCTAGAGCACCCATCACATCTATAAATAACATAATTGCTTAAATTAATTTCATTATCTGAGACACTGCTATTAAGCCATGTCTCAGAAAGAGTAATAATATCAGGCTTATTTAAATCAACCCAAACACGAAGTAAATCAATTTTACGAACCAAACTTCTGATATTCAAATGAATAATTTTCAATCCCTTAATCTTGTTCAGCTTGAAAAATAAACCATTAAACTGTCACTGATCAAACATAAAAACATAAATAACCAAATCACAAAATCAAATGAATTGCACTTTGGCGACTGTGGATTGTTTTTATGTGCGCTGAAAATAAGAGGATGAGAATATAGACGTGGTTAGGGAATAGAGGCCAACTTAGCATGCCAACTTTGCAAATGGAGCTTGAGGTAAGTAGTTTTAAGTGGGGCTTAAACTGGTTTAATTAGAAAAAATGCTGGTTAATATCATTATTATTTTTTCTTTTTTTCTTTAATAACAAGTGCAGTGTTTTCTAGAGGAAGAGAGTCTTAGTATTAAACATATCGCGTAAACGTGTGGAAAGTGCTGCCGCGCTACTTCCTCCTTTTGCAAGCACTCAGGAGCTCACCATCCAGAGCTCTAATTCAGTTTGGGAACAGCCACTTCTCCTGAAATCCATTTGCAATATTCATCCAGTCATCTATTTGGAATGGACATGTACTGAGGCTTCAGTTTTCTCAGGTGACCGGGCTGTCCACAGTATAGACACAGATGCTGAGCGAGCCGTCGGTTCTTTTCATCTGTTGACAGGTGGTATGAATTGACTTGCTTGAGTTCAGTCTCATCTGCAACAGCGTATGAGGGAGTGCGAGCAGTACTTCGGTGGCTGGGTTTTCTAGATCTAATGAGGTTATCAATCTGTATGGCAAGCTCATTGAATTGGTCTAGATCCCTTCCCTCATCACCACAGGCCAGTTCAGCTTGTAATTCCTGGGACAAACCCCTCCGAAACAGTACTTTCAGTGTGTCACTCACCCATGTCGTCTGAGCAGCGAGTGTGCGGAATGTGAGGGCATACTGCGGCCGTTCTTCACCCCTGGATGAGCTCAAGCAAACGGTCGCCTGCCCCTTTACCCTCACTGGGATGATCGAAAACCTCTCGGAATCTCCGCATGAAGGACTCGAAAGAGGGGAAGGCGAAGCCATCTCTCCATACAGCAGTAATCCACTCCAATGCTTTACCGGTGAATAATGAACAGACGAAAGCGATCTTCCCAGCCTCAGTGGAATATAACGTGGGTTGTTGGTTGACAAAGAGTGAGTTGTAGAAATTGTAGAATAAACCCCTTACATTTCGTTGGATTGCCGTCGAAACTCTCAGGAAGCGATAGTCGGGGTTAACTTGATGTGCCGTTTCTGCCGCGTGGGTAATGGCGGATACAACAGGTGTTGGAGACGCCGTGGAAGTGGTTGTATGGAGATTTTGAAGCACCTTCACCAGTTCTTCCATGAGGGAGGTGAGTCGGGTGACATCGTTGCACATAGATAAGAGAAAGCCGCTGGATCTGGTAGTGTCAAGGTCTTCTGTAACAAGTCGTCACACAAAGTGGAATCCATAAGCAGGCTTTATTAAAGGTGCCATAGAATTAAAAATTAAATTTCCCTCGGCATAGTTGAATAACAAGAGTTCAGTACATGGAAATTACATACAGTGAGTCTCAAACTCCTTTGTTTCCTCCTTCTTATATAAATCTCATTTGTTTAAAAGACCTCCAAAGAACAGGCGAATCTCAACATAACACAGACTGTTATGTAACAGTCGGGGTGTACGCCCCCAATATTTGCATATGCCAGCTCATGTTCAAGGAATTAGACAAGGGCAGCCAGTATTAACATCTGGATGTGCACAGCTGAATCATCAGACTAGGTAAGCAAGTAAGGACAATAGCGAAAAATGGCAGATGGAGCAATAATAACTGACATGATCCATGATATCATGATATTTTTAGTGATATTTGTTAATTGTCTTTCTAAATGTTTCGTTAGCATGCTGCTAATGTACTGTTAAACGTGGTTAAAGTTACCATCGTTTCTTACTGTATTCACGGAGACAAGAGCCGTCGCTATTTTCATTTTTAAACACTTGCAGTCTGTATAATTCATAAACAACTTTATTCTTTATAAATCTCTCCAACAGTGTAGCATTAGCCGTTAGCCACAGAGCATAGCCTCAAACTCATTCAGAATCAAATGTAAACATCCAAATAAACACTGTACTTACACGATTAGACATGCTGCATGACGATCACTTTGTAAAGATCCATTTTGAGGGTTATATTAGCTGCGTGAACTTCGTTTATGCTGTTCAAGGCAAGCGCAAGCTCCATGGGCGGGAGCATTTAAAGGGGCCGCAGCATGAATTGGTGCATAGTTAATGATGCCCCAAAATAGGCAGTTAAGAAAATTAATTTAAAAAAATCTATGGGGTATTTTGAGCTGAAACTTCACAGACACATTCAGGGGACACCTTAGACTTATATTACATCTTGTAAAAAAATGTTTGATGGCACCTTTAAATAGTGTTCGTAGTCAGACAGGCAATGGTCAAACAACAGTAGACGGGCACAGCAGAGAGCAGACAGAATCGTGGTCGTAATACAAGCAGTGGATCAGGGCAGGCAGATATCAATCACAGGTCAGATACAAAGCAAAGAGTCCAAAGGCCAGGCAGTGGAGAATCCTGAACGGGGATCAAACAGGGTCAACAACAGGTAGGCAAACACAATAAAGAACGCTCAGAAATGCAAACCATAGTAATACAAGACCTCACAATGAGTGCAAGGCTGAGAGCAGCTTAAATAGTCCAGATAATGAGCTGCAGCTGGGTGTGGTGATCAGTGCCAAGGAACGGGGCTGATGGGAAATGTAGTGTGTGTGTTTGTGTCTGTGTGTCAGTATTCTGGTGAAGGTGCCCTCTGATGGCCAGAGGAGGGAATCACAGAGTTCGTCTTCTGTGACAGCTTGCTTCACTTCCATTCCAAAAATTAAAGTATTTGACATTCCTGTAAATATTGATAACATGAACATATGTGACCAATAGGACATTGGCTCAATTTAAAACATTTTATAGTGTAGTGCAAAAGTAAATTAACAGTATATTTTAATAATTTTTATAGTATTATATTGTACGGTTATATATTATTATACTCCCAAGCCCTCAAATATGCATGGGTGGCTGTGGTGCTACTCCCATCTAAGGTCTAGATAGATAGATAGATAGATAGATAGATCGACAGAAATGCTCAGATTAGATAGATATCCCATGTAGAGTCTCCCTGTATATTTTGAGAATATCTACAAAATTATGATATGGCTTTTAGTGTTATATATATATTTTTTTATTATTATTATTGTTCTGCCCCCACTTTGTGTTGCATTAGAGACATCTAAGCAGCTAGTGAAGCATCTTCTGAAGCAGCTATTACAGAGGCTGAAATCCTTGAAGCAGCTTATGAGGAAGAAGTTGGAAAACCAATATAGCAGAATGTGACCAAATTAACTCTGTATCACTCACATCAACGCATTAGTGAGTATGTGCAACAACATTCTCAAGAGCATGGGGATCAACAGTCTCAACTTATGGAACCACAACCCATCTTTTCACCAGAGCACCAGCCAAACATGGACAACGGTGATACAGATAATCGTGGAATCCAAACGCACAGTTCAGGAGTATGTAGCGATGTCATGTTCCAAGAATTACCAGCACTACGACAGAGCACGAGCACAGCCTATGCTCAGCAAAGCCATGAAAGCCCTTTGAAATTCTACCAGGATGAACGCAACCCTCTACAGACTCACGTCCCACAATCTAAAGGTAAAACCTATTTCATGCCCTCTAGAACATCCCTGCACAATCAGTCAGACACAACAGACTTAGCCAGATACCTGATTCAAATTCAAATTCAAATTCAAAAGCTTTATTGTCTAGCCCCACAGGGGTAGAAAATTGTCTTCAGACAAGGCTCGACAACAAAAAACATTAACACAACAACAGAACAAACAATCAATCATTTAAAAAAAAAAAAAAAAAAACTTCACAACAACAACAACAACAACTCATCTTACAATCCTATTTAAAATATCGATGGCTGTCGGTACAAAGGTCTTCTTATACTTAGACTTTTTAATCAGGGGTACTTCGTACCGTCTACCTGATGGAAGTACTGGAAATGAACTATTAAGTGGATGAGATGTATCTGCCAAAATGGCGGAAGACTTTCTTTTTACTGCAACAGTATAAAGGTCAGACAAAGATACTTGCTTTGCTCCAATAATTTTACCAGCCATATTTATAATCCTTAAAAGTTTGTTCTTACATTTAACAGAGAGAGAATTAAACCAGGACACCATGTTAAAAGTGAGCACAGACTCAATAAGAGATTTATACACAACTATCAAAATGTCTTTTTCAATATTTAAACTTCTCAGTTTCCTCAGTAAGCCTAGACGTTGGTAAGCCTTCTTAAAGACACCATCTGAATGTTTCCCAAACATAAACTGGGAGTCAATCTCTGTACCCAGATATTTAAAAGATCCCACCTGTTCAACTACCTCACCATTAATTATCAAAGGTTTAAAAAGTGTACATGCATTGCTAACCCCACAACACATTTCCTTAGTTTTATTTATATTAAGCTGCAAGGAACTCTGCTCAGTCCACAATGCAAAGGCATTAACAAAGTTAAAATAACTGTCCAGTGATTGGGTATCCTTCACACATCCCACTAGTGCCATGTCATCTGCATATTTTAAGAGCATCAAATTTTCATCATAACAGGTTATCTCATTTGTGTAAATTGAGAAAAGAATTGGGGATAAAACACATCCCTGTGGGAGGCCAGTTTTCAAAACCACATTTCCAGACTTTCTACCATTCACCAGCACATGTTGGGGGCGATCCTGTAAGAAACTGTTAATCCATAAAATCAAGGTTTGATGCACTTGTAATTCCTCCAGACGCCTTAAAAGTGTGTTTATGTTCACTGTGCTAAAAGCTGAAGAAAAGTCCATAAATAAAATCCTGACCCATGAATTTGCCGAGTCCAGATGCTTTACCGCCCTGTCCAACAGAGTAAGAGTGGCATCCTCAACTCCACGTCCAGTTCGATAAGCAAATTGCAACGGATCAAGTTTACCAGACACTATTTGTGAGAGTTGCTGACAAACAACTCTCTCCATACATTTACAGAGCACAGATGTTAAAGCCACTGGCCTGTAGTCCACAAGCTGCTTAGCATGTGCCTTTTTTGGTAAAGGGATGATGGTGCTTTCCTTCCAGGCCTGCGGAACAATGCTCAAATCAAGAGACAGCTGAAAGAGTTGTGTCAACACCCCCTTTAGCTGAACTGCACATTCTCTCAATACCTTGCCCTTTATTCCATCTGGCCCCGATGTCTTTTTTGGTTTAACCTGCATTAAAACCTTCTCCACATTTTGTTCCTCAATTGTCATGTGTGGTAAATCAGGATGCTCTGTAGGAGTCCAGTGCTCATCTAAAAAACTATTATTAAAACGAGCATAAAATTGGTTTAATTCATTAGCAAAACAGACAGGATCAGGGCACTGGATATTGTGTTTCTTCTGATTTCTCCCCATCATGATATTTAAGCCATGCCAGGCCATCTGTGCATTACCCATTGTAAACTTTTCCTCAACCTTGTGTTTATATTCCTGTTTAGCTACCTTAATTTTTTGTTTTAATTCTTTCTGTAAGAGTTTAAAGCCAAATTCATCACCATTTAAGAAAGCTATTTTTTTAAGATTTAAACAATGTTTAAGATCTTTTGTAACCCAGGGCTTATTGTTAGGGTAACATCTCACACATTTCACCGGAATTACAGTGTCTACACAAAAATCAACATACCCAGATATTGAAGCATTAAGCATATCTACATCACTTTCACAGTCCTTAAAAAATACATCCCAATTTGTAGCTTCAAAACAACCCTTTAGTGTTTCAGTAGATTCAAAATCCCATACCTGAATAGTCCTAGTTTGCACTTTTTCAGTTTTTAATTTTTGTCTATAACGAGGTAAGAGCAGAACGGTATTGTGGTCAGATCGACCGAGAGGTGGACGTGCCTTGGAGATGTAGGCGCCTTGTATATTTCCAAAGCACAAGTCCAATGTTTTATCCAACCTGGTAACAGACGTGACATACTGCTCCAAGTTCGGCAGAAGTGTAGTGACGTCACAACGATTAAAATCACCAAGCAGAAACACCGGCTGCAAAGAAATAGTCAGTTCTGGGCTCCTGAAGTTTGACGATAGACCAGAAAACTACTGGGCCTGGAAAGCTTCCTTTGTCAACTCCACCAGTGATCTTAACTTAACTCCCAGGGAAGAGTTAGATTTACTAACTAAATGGCTGGGAATACAGTCTGCAGTCTACAGTATACAGGAATACAGAATACATCCGTGCAGTTCACATCAATAATGCCAGCTCAGGAATCAAAAGGGTGTGGCAGAGATTGGAAGAATGTTATGGATCAGCAGAAATGATAGAAAACGCTTTGCTTAAGAAATTAGAGGAGTTTCCAAAGGACAACGAGAAGCTGTGGGAGCTAGGGGACCTGTTGCTAGAACTGGAAGCAGCTAGGAAAGATGGATTCTTGCCTGGATTATCTTACCTCAACACACCACGGGGAGTCAATCCCATCGCGCAGAAGCTCCCCTATAATCTCCTGGAGAAATGGATCTCAGTTGGCTCTAAATATGAAGAAGACCATCAGGTTCAATATCCCCCCTTTTGCGTCTTTGTAAAGTTCATCAGAGACCAAGCAAAGACAAGAAACGACCCCAGATTTGCCGAACTGACCATGAGTGGTTCAGTCAAGATGGATAAACCTCTGAAATACACCAAACCATCTGTGTTCACCAGGAAGACTGAGGTTTCTTCAGAAAGTGGTGATAAGCAAAACATTGCAGAGAAAAAGGTTGAGGATCCAGATAGATTATGTCCGTTACATAATAAGCCCCATCCTCTAAGAAAATGTCGTGGCTTTCGCAGCAAGACCTTAGATGAATGAAAAGCATACCTCAAGGAGAAACGTATCTGTTTCAAGTGTTGTGCCTCAACAAGTCACCTCGCCAAAAACTGTGACAAATCTGTGCAGTGCAAAGAGTGCGACAGCAACAAACACTTAGCAGCACTTCACCCAGGGCCAGTGCCATGGAAGACATTGAGCTCTGCTGTTAAGGAAGATCACGGCGGGGAGCAGCAGGAAGATGAGACTCCAGAGGTTATGTCAAAGTGCACAGAGGTCTGTGGGGACTCATTCGGCTCCCGATCATGCGCCAAAATATGTTTGGTCCGAGTCTACCCAGCAGGACAAAGAGAAAAAGCTGTTAAAGCATACGCTGTCCTTGATGAGCAGAGTAATAAGTCCCTGGCCAAGACCGAGCTATTTGACCTTTTGGGCATTGGAGAAAAGGCTGCACCATACACCCTTAGAACATGCTCAGGGATTGTGGAAACATCAGGACGACGTGCAAGCAACCTCATAGTTGAGTCAATAGATGGAAAGGTACAGATCTCGCTTCCATCACTCATAGAGTGTGAAATGATGCCAGACGACCGTTCAGAGATCCCCTCACCAGAAATAGCACATCATTATTCTCACCTCAAGCCAGTGTCGGATAAAATCCCAGCCATTGATCCGGATGCAGCCATTCTTCTTCTACTCGGCAGAGACATACTGCGCGTACACAAAGTACATAAACAATGTAATGGACCCAACAATGCACCATACGCTCAACAACTTGACCTCGGCTGGGTCATTGTTGGTGAAGTACGTCTCAGAGGAGCCCACAAGCCTAGCAGCGTTAATGTTTACAGGACTGATGTCTTACCTACTGGGCGTACGTCTTTCCTTAAATCATGTCATAGTGTTATTCACATCCAAGAAAAGTTTGACAAGAGGAGGTCAACCCACGGCATACAAACCTTGGAAGAGATGGACATACTTGCAGGTGACACCGATGATCTTGGAAGCACAGTATTCAAAAGAACAAAAGAGGATGAGAAAATAGCTTTGTCTATTGAAGATCAAGCATTCCTTGAGATCATGGAAAAAAATGTCCCCATGAATGATGAGAATAGTTGGGTGGCTCCCTTACCATTCCATTCCTCAAGGCACCGTCTCCCAAATAATAGGGAGCAAGCAGTCAAAAGTCTTTCATCTCTGTGTCGCACACTGGAAAGAAAGCCAGACATGAAAAAACAATATATGGATTTCATGCAGAAAATTTTCGAGTCAAACCAGGCAGAACTAGCTCCGCCATTGAAAGAGAATCAAGAGTGCTGGTATCTACCAACATTTGGTGTCTACCACCCTAAGAAACCAGACCAAATACGGGTGGTGTTTGACTCTAGTGCCAGGTACGAAGGTGTCTCCCTCAACGACATCCTCTTGAAGGGACCAGACCTCAATAACACTCTTCTTTGCGTCCTTCTTCGTTTCCATAGGGAGCCTTTTGCAGTCACAGCAGATGTGCAACAGATGTTTTACTGTTTCACAGTATGTGAGGAACACCGTGATTTCCTAAGGTTCTTGTAGTTCGAAGATAACGACTTCACCAGACCTGTGACTGAATACCGAATGACAGTACATGTATTTGGTAACAGCCCTTCACCAGCTGTGGCCATTTATGGTTTGAGGCAGGCAGCGCAAGAAGGACAAAGAGAATATGGCAAGGATGCTGAGCAGTTCGTCATACGGAACTTTTATGTAGATGATGGACTCGCTTCATTCTCCACTGCAGAAGAAGCCATTGACATTCTAAAAAGAACAAGGGAGATGTTAGCTGAGTCAAGTATCATGTTGCACAAGATAGCATCAAACAGCAGCACTGTTATGAATGCTTTCCCATCTGAAGATCGTGCCAAAGATCTTAAGGATCTGGATCTGTCATCTGACCCTTTGCCGCTCCAACGCAGTCTGGGCCTCAGATGGGACCTACAAACAGACAGCTTCTCCTTCTGTGTGTCTGATGAGGAAAAGCCATTCACTAGAAGGGGTATCCTTTTGACGGTCAATAGTGTCTACGATCCCTTGGGGTTCGTGGCACCAATTACGATTCAGGGAAAGGCTTTGGTGAGAGATATCTCATTAGAAGGGTACGATTGGGACACTCAACTACCAGAAGACAAAATAATTCAGTGGAAAGCCTGGAAGGATTCCTTGATGGAACTTAAGTTACTCCAGATCCAGAGGACCTACCTTTCTGTTTCTCTGCTTGCCACTGTATACAGAGAAATTTTTGTCTTTGCGGATGCATCGACTCTAGCTATATCCGCTGTAGCATACCTTAAGGCCATTGATGCAGAAGGACACAGTCATGTCGGGTTCATCATGGGGAAGTCCAAGTTGGCTCCACGTCCTGCGCACACTGTCCCTCGTTTGGAGCTGTGTGCAGCTGTCTTGGCAACAGAGCTTGCAGACCTGATAATGGATGAAATCGATGTGGATATACATACAGTCAAGTTCTACACGGACAGCAGGATTGTACTTGGCTACATTCATAACACGTCCAGGAACTTCTATGTCTATGTCACAAACAGAGTGACGAGAATCAGGAAATCCTCACACCCTACTCAGTGGCACTACATCAGCACCAGCCATAATCCTGCGGATCACGGATCCAGGTCTGTCCCAGCTGCTCTCCTAAAGGACACCAACTGGTTTACAGGTCCAGCTATTCTGACGAGACCTGAGTTGGATGAGTCTCCTCAGCCAGAGATATTTGATCTTCTACATCCAGAGTCTGATGCAGAAATTCGCCCTCAAGTTTTAACCTATGCTACAAAAGTTACAGGTGGAGGTATCGGCTCATATCGGTTTAGTAGATTCTCCAGTTGGAAATCACTTACCCGTGCAACAGTCAGACTCATTCAAAGAGCCAGAGCCTACTCCAAAAATACAGACCACAAACAGAGAATGGGTGAGCTTCCCCAAGCAAAACTCATAATTATGAAAAGTGTGCAACAAGACTCCTTTAAACAAGAAATTAAAAACCTCTCAAAGGGTGAAGAAGTCTCAAGACACAGTTCAGTCAGAAGTTTGGATCCCATCATTGATGATGATGGTTTGCCGAGAGTTGGAGGCCGAATATCGTCAGCTGACATGTCCTTGGAAGAACAGCATCCTATTCTTCTTCCAAAAAACCATCATGTCTCTACTCTGCTGGTAAGACACTTCCATGAACAGGTTGCTCACCAAGGAAGACACTTCACTGAAGGCGCAGTTCGAACAGCTGGACTGTGGATAACAGGAAGTAAGAGATTGGTATCAAGTGTGATTCACAAATGTGTGACCTGCAAAAGATTAAGAGGAAAGTTGGAAGAACAAAAAATGGCTGACTTGCCTCTGGACAGACTCACCATGGATCCTCCGTTCACAAATGTTGGACTTGACGTCTTCGGACCTTGGACCATCTCGTCGCGCAGGACCAGAGGTGGTTATGTAGAAAACAAACGCTGGGCCGTTATGTTCACCTGTCTTAGTACACGAGCGGTGCATATTGAGGTCATAGAGATCATGTCAACCTCCAGCTTCATCAATGCTTTTGAGGAGATTTACCACTATCAGAGGTCCTGTGAGACTGCTCCATTCTGATAGGGGCACAAATTTTGTTGGAGCTTGCAAAGAACTGCAAATAAACTCAGAAGATCCTGTGTTGCAAGCTCACCTGCAAGAAAAAGGTTGCACTGGACATTCAATCCTCCACACTCCTCTCACATGGGTGGAGTGTGGGAGAGGATGATCGGTGTTGCACGCCGTATTTTGGATGCCATGTTGTTGAAGGAGAACTGTCGCCTCTCTCATGAAGTACTTGTGACTCTCATGGCTGAAGTCATGGCAATCATGAATGCCCGCCCTCTAGTTCCAGTGTCGTCTGATCCAGGGATGCCAGCTGTTCTCACACCAGCAATGCTGCTCACTCAGAAGATTGACCCAGTATCTTCTCCTCTGGGGAACATGGATCTCAAAGATTTCTATAGCAAGCAATGGAGACAAGTCCAAAGCCTCGCTGAAACTTTCTGGAGACGCTGGAAGCAAGAATACTTGAAGACGCTCCAGATTCGCAAGAAGTGGAGATCAGAAAGACCGAACCTGCAAGTTGGAGATGTGGTACTCCTTAAAGACACTCAAGTTAAAAGGAATGAGTGGCCCACAGGTGTTATTGTGGAAACCTTCCCCAGCCATGATGGCAGGATTCGGAAAGTCAATGTGAAGATCATGAGACAGGGTACTCCCAAGGTGTATTCAAGACCTGTTTCAGAAGTTGTGCTCCTTCTTAGTAATGGGACATAGTGGTATTATTTAATACCAGGCGGGGAGTGTTCTGCCCCCACTTTGTGTTGCATTAGAGACATCTAGTGGTTTAAATATGTATTGCATTTGAGTTCTTATATTTTAGTCCCTCTTCTCTTGCCGTAGTTTTTCTGTTTTGCTTCTGACTTTAATCTATGGAGAAGACATGCAGCAGCAACTCTTTTCTCTTTATCTAGTTTATGAAGATCTAAGTCTGTAAGTATTTTGTTGGAATTATATCTACTTTGCTATACTTTACTTCTTCTTATGTGATAGCTATATATGTTAGACTCGAGTTGCATATTCATGTATATGTATATATGAGCAGTTTGTAAAGCCATATTATTATGTTTTCACAGTTTTACAAAAAAGATTGGAAAGATCATTACTAAAAGGCCTTTCTCCACTCCGGTTTCCTGGGTCTTTATTTCATGGATCTTATGTTAGCTATCTGCTACGCTAACCTGTTAAAGCAAGAGCAGAATAATTATTAATGATGTCCTATAATCTAGAAATTTTGTTCTTTGTCAGTATTTTTACCAGACCTAGTCATAGGAAGATACAAAAAGGTCCTGAAGTACCTGTCAAAAGGAGCAACCAAAACGGAGGCATACCAAATATGCAGTGTGGATAGGAAGATGATTGTTGATACGTCTGCCATTGCTGAATTGGAAGCCTGTGACATCACAGCGTACAATAAATGATGTTCTGCCTTTCAAAAACGGCAAAAGCTGTCCGACTTTGCAGACCGTTGCCGGTAGTTGTGTACAAAGGAACCAGTGTGCACTGCCATTGAGGGAAAAAAGAGAAATGGAGAGCTTATAGACATTCCACAAAAGAATAAATAACACGTTACCAATGGCTGGGTGTACATTTCTAATGTACATTCTCAGTTTATCCTCATAATCTAATTGTGAAGGTTTTTTTTTATGTTAATTTCTTTTATGTTAAATTCATGTTTGGCTCAGTTTCTCTTCACAGATTGTTGAATGCATTATTGTTGTTTCATACCAAAATACAGAATTTAGTTTATGGCTAGGTTTCATCATTGTGCTAAATTTTATTTAATTTAGAATGTTCAGACATCATATTTTGCACAGTGCTTTATTCTTGCACACCCAGTTGTGCATTATTTGCATAATGCACTATTTTCTTTTATGATCCTATGGAAATGTTTCAGGGCTTATAATTAAAAAAAAAAAAAAAATGTTAGACCCAATCACTGCAGTTGTTTTATGTTGCACAGTTCCTGCGAGGTGACTCATTTGTGAAGGGTTAACATGTTTTTCACTTTAGAATAATGGTCCAGATCACTAGTAGTTCCTGCGGGATGACAAGGTAACTAATTAGCACTAGAAGTCCCAGAGATTTGTAACCCTCCTTTAGCCAAGTGGATGCTAACTGGCTAGTCTTTTGGCTATCATTAGCATCAATTCATGTGTAAATATGGTCATTACCTGAGCAATCTGGGGGTTGGGTGTGTGTGTGAATGGTTGCTGGTGGCTTGTTTGTATGTGTGGGGGAGGGAGGGCTGCTAAAAGCAGAGAACTTGATTGACCATGGGCCGGTTTCAGAAAGGAGGTTAAGTGAAAACTCTGAGTATGTTAACCCTGAAATGAGGGAGTGCAAGTGATGTTTAAAAAGTTAACTCACTCATTCACACTGCAAAAATGCTTTTCATACTAAGTAGTTTTTTTATCCTATTTCAAGTAAATGTAAAAAAAAAAAAAAAAATCTTAAATCAAGATGGATTTTCTATATGAGAAAATTATATATGATATTTAGTCTTGTTTCCTGGGGGGATCTAAATTAAGTGCATTTTACTTAAGTAAAATGATCAATATCTGCCAGTGTGGTAATAAAAATAATCTTAATGCAAACGGAAAGTGTTGGAGTGTCTACCCAGGTGAAAAAAAAGTGCAGTAAAATACACTTTATTTTAGTACACTTTTACACTTCCATAATGTCCAGTGCTCTATTTCCGTGCACTTATTTTGTACTTAATATACTAAAAGCTCTTCTTTAGTACTTCTTAAGATAATCTTAAGAACATCTAAGTATACTCAACTGTGCTATTTTGAGACACCATGAATTTGAACTAAAATGTGCTTTTAATATACTATCTCTGTATAGAAAAATGTATTTAGTTAACACTTGTAGTACGCTTGAACCCATCTTTCAAACACTTTTAAAAATGGACTTATGATGCATTTCAAATATAAGATTAATATATAATGAATATATACAAAATGTATTTATAATATATTGCCAGGCAGTGCCAGGATTGTGAGTGATTGCTGAAATGTACTCACTCGCTTTTTAATATTATTTGTAAATATATGTACAAATGGTTGGTTTCTTTATTTTATTTTGTACTATTTTTATCAATAGATATCAGCAACAAAGGAAAAAAAACATGTGTGTTGATTTCTCCCTAAGATGGCAAAGTGAAACACAAGTTTCCTTGAAGTGGCTCAGCATGGCCCCACATTGTTTACATAACAAAAGCAACTGTTCACAGCTGATTAAGGATATTAGCCTAAAGCCTTCCAGCCCATCGGCTGTCCTGCGGGTTTTATAGGTAGAAAAGCCAAATGGCTGCTCTCTGGGACTTCTAGTGTTAGTGAGGTGTTGATGTGGATTTCACAAGTAATATATGTTTAAATTTAATTTTATATCTGAAACATACAATACAGCCATACCTTTCTGTGAGCCACTAATAATATTCCAACAAACACTGTAATCTGGAAGATGTGGTTTTGTGCTTAATGCAACACAAATGCAGCCAATGTCTTCATTAAGGATGCAAATTGTTTGTGACACAAAAACATCAATGTTTATATTCATATCCTGAAGAGAAGTCCTCCCCAGGCTACTGTTACTTAAAGGTAGGTCTTTTGGAGTTGGAGACATATTTAACTGACACTGAACAGACCTCATAAAAGTAAACTAATCCAATCATGAGCATGTCAGCATCACTTTTCCTAATGGTTTAAAATTTTTATCAAATTTTCATTATTAGTATTATTCTGTGTTTAAGATTAAAAAAATAACATGTACGAACTAACCTGCACCTAACATATTTGGGGGGATATAATATTAATAATTAGTTTCCACAATGAACCCATGTTATGACCATGTTAAGAGTAAAAAAAAAAAGGACAATTGTTCACTTTTCAGGGCATGTTACTTTTGTAATTAGTAATTAATTGGTTATTCTTTATTAATTGGTCATAGTTAACAAGTGGTTCTCAATGAGAATATATTTACTTAGTAATTATCGAATACCTAATAAGGAACTATCTTTGTGCTAAATTTGCTGTTACTTACTGCTTAGTTAATCTTGCTTCCATATTAGTTAATAGTATTAAGTTCAGTGTTAATGTAGTACTACTACCTATTACTTCCTGCATAGTTACCTGTTAACCATGGACCATTATTTTAAAGTGCTGCCGCAATATTTTATGCCCAGTCCAGCCCTACTGATCCTCCTCTTCTAGGGACAGAAAGAAGACCTAATGGTGAAACTACTGTATTTAAAGTAATCCCAAAGGCAGTTGTATGCGTAAAAGTTGTTGCTGTTTCTGGAAACCTGTTTGCTTTGACCTCACATCTGGTGTTAATGCATTTATGCTTTTAATGCGTTGTAGCCTGGAATACATACTATATAGTCATACTTAATATTATAATGGAGTATTCAATATATACTCACTGGATTGTTGAGTGATGTTTTTTTTTTTAATTATTCCTGTGGTAGAAAACAGGTTACTATGAAGGTGGCCCTTGGGCTTGCCTCATGGCCCTATGTGTTCTATGGCTGCATCCAAAATTGCATGCTCTCTTGAGTCTGTACTTATTCTTAACAAGTAATTACTTCACAACTGCTTAAAAAGTATCTTCTAATATGAATATGCATGTAATATTAATGTAATCTGGGCATACTACATTTGCCATGTAGCCCTTATCACATGACCTACAGCATTATTTGCTTTGCTTCACCGCTATTCACAAATCCTCGCCCGTGGCCTCATGGGATAGTAAAGTGTCCATCATATGCACACTAGACAGACAGACAGGACTAGCAATGAGACACCCGTAGCCAAACATTGGCCACAATAATATCCTGTTTAACAACATGTTTACCTGTGCATTCTCTCACTAAAGATGAATCAAATAATGCAGTGCAATATTTTATTTATAAGCTTTACATTGTGTTATTACACAGTAAGACAAAAGTTCATTTATCTAATATTTTGATTCCACCGTATTAATCAAATCGACCCTTTTCACATTTCCAGGTTTCTAAAAAGCGGAAGTCGTCATATAGCGGTGAATGAGAGACTACATTGAATATATTTTTTGTGTTCCCATTTGCTCAAATAGCAAAAGAAAAACTTCATAATAGTGTTTTCACAACTTTCAAAAAGAAGATTGATAACTGCAGTCAGAAGGGAGAAACATGTCAATTTTACCATCACTTCCAATGCTGCTGTATTAGTAACACCCTCGCGGGAGCGTTAACATTTTTTTGTTTTTGGATGCAAACGTAATAAAAAATACAGTATAGTGATATAAATAATCACAGTCTGTGAAAACGGTCTATATTTGAGGCAAAGGATAAAGAACTAAAGCACACAAAAAAGACACTCTGAAGTTTTGCAGGAGCATCACCTGATCAGGGGCCCGTTTTTCGTATATTGCTAACTCAGTTAGCTGGATTTGATTGTTGACGATTTGGCATGATCCTGGATTGTTCGGTTCTTCAACGCTCATCCTGGACATGCTGTCATAGCAACAGGTCCGTAAGCTTAAACCTGCTCGTAAGCAGGCTTATTTCATGTCAAAAGGATTAGATTTCATTGCATCTGAAGTGGAATTGATACTTAAAATCTGTCCCAGCCACTGCAAATTTATTTCAAGAGTACTTATATAGGGACAATAATTTAAAATGACAATTTACAAATTAATTTGAAAATAATATTATAATGTTGTGTAGTCTAAAATACTAGACACAATCAGTTTACTCATTGAAAGATTTAGTGATGGAATAATTGCTTTACAATTGTACTGGAGCCTTACACACAAGCTGTACAGTTATTCTGAGCCATGCATTAATTTGAATGAAGACACTATTATGGGAGTGGCTTGATGCAGCGCAGGAGATGCAGATAACTTGATCTTGACTTTAATTAATTTTGAATTAAATCTTTAATTAATGCTGTCACGTAACAAATCTGCTTCAAAGATAAAATTAAATGAATTTCGAATTACAACTTTGAAATAAAAATGTAATGACTACAAATGCTTGTAAATCTAAATATATTTGGGAATCATGTAAAAAAAAAAAAATACATTTCATTTATCTATTATAACATTTATTTCGTAATGTCATTTTATTCGCTTTGCTGTTTCATTATAAAGGTCCAGAAATTTGTTGAGTTTTTCGTCAGGTGTCTCTTTTTAATTAAATGATGTCATTACGTTGCTGTCTAGCCAATCACTGCATTTCTGATGGTGGTTTCGAGTATCGATTCATCTGCCCATTTTAAGGAACACAAGAATCTCAGACAGCTTAATCCTGATATTTTAATCAATTCCACAAATTCGTTTGAAGAACCAAATTAGCCAGAGATCAGTTATCACGATTAGAAGATCTAGCATCTGTCAAATAATCTTAGATGTATTAAATGAGGTACAAAGAACAGACCTCAGATGAATATCTGATATGGGCCAAATTTAAAATGTCCTGTGAACAGCCTTACTAAATATGTATGAGAGGAAAATCAGATTTGGCCCACATTCTGCTGCGGTTTGAACGTAGCCTTAATTTTACACAGATACGTATTTTCTGGTGCCATTTTAAACTGCTGAGCCATTTAAAACTCTTTCCACACAAAGAACACAAATAGCGTCTCACATATTCATGACTTTTCAGGTGTATCTCTAAGTGTGATGGCAAAATAAATTTTTTATTACACTGATCACAATTAAATAACCTTCTTCCAGAATGAAGCAGCAGGTGATTTTTATAATTGCTCCTTTTTCTAAACCTCCTGTCACACTCAGAACACTGTAATTTCTTTCCAGAATGACTTTGCAAATGACGTTTCAGGTCTTTTTGATATGTGAAACTTCTTCCACACTGAAAACATGTAAAAGGTTTCTCCCCAGTGTGAAGTCTCATGTGAGTGTCAAGATTTCCTTTAAATCTGAATCTCTTTCTACAGTGTTGGCATGTGTAAGGCTTCTCTCTAGTGTGAACTCTCATGTGAGTCTTGAGGTTTCCTTTAAGTGTGAAACTCTTTCCACAGTGATGGCACATGAAAGGCTTCTCTCCAATATGAGTGCTTACATGCCTCTTAAGCCGTTTCCTGTCTGTGAAATTCTGTCTACACTGATGACATATAAAAAGGTTCTCTTTTGAATGAATCCTTATGTGGTTATTAAGGGTCACTTTATGTCTGAAACTCTTTCCACACTGATCACATGTGAATGGCTTCTCTCCAGTGTGAATTCTCATGTGATACTTAAGATTTCCTTTTTGTGAGAAGCTCTTCCCACACACTTTGCAGGTGTAAGGGCTCTCTCCAGTGTGAACTCTCATGTGGGAATCAAATGATTCTTTATATGTAAAATTCATTCCACACTGATCACATGTGTAAGGCTTTTCTCCAGTGTGAATTCTCATGTGAGTCTTGAGGCTTACTTTATGACTGAAGCTCTTTCCACAGTGATTACACATGAAAGGCTTGTCTCCAGTGTGCATTCTCATGTGAGTCTTCAGGTATTTATTGAATCGGAAGCTCCTTTCACACAGCTGGCATTTGAATGGCTTCTCTCCAGAGTGAATTATTACGTGCCTATTAAGACGTTTTATGTTAGGGAAACTCATTCCACACCGATGACATATAAAACAGTTCTCTCTAGAGTGAACTCTCATGTGGTTATTAAGGCTAATTTTACGTGCAAAACTCTTTCCACACTGATTACATGTGAACGGCTTCTCTCCAGTGTGAATGTTCATGTGATACCTAAAGTTTATATCTGTTGTGAAACTCTTTCCACACAGTTTGCAGGTGAAAGGCTTCTCTCCAGTATGAGTTCTCATGTGGCTTTTAAGGGCTCCATTTTGAGTGAAACTCTTTCCACAATGTTGGCAGGTGAAAGGCTTCTCACCAGTGTGAATTCTCATGTGAACATTAAGGTTTCCTTTTTCAGTGAAACTTTTTCCACACTGTTGGCAGGTGAAAGGCTTTTCTCCATTGTGAAGTCTCATGTGGACTGTAAGGTTTTCATGTTGACTGAAACTCTTTCCACACTGAAAGCAGGTGAAAAAACTGCTAGCTCCTGTCTTTTGAGCTCTTTTTTGAGACTTTTCAGTCGGTGAGCCACTAAAAGATATTTGTCCAGTTATGAAATCATGATTTTTCATTTCATTCAGTACTTCACTCTCCTCTTTCAATGGCCTCAGGTCTATGGCAGAAAAAAAAGACAAATACAAGTTAACCCCCTGTATAATGGCACAGCAAAAGACATCAACACATTTACACATTTAAAGCATCAAAACCAACAACATTTCTAGATCCCAAACAGTAATGCATCTAGTTAACGGAACACCTCCGGCCCACCAAGAATATCACTTCACCCACCTTGAAGATCAAGAACAAGATGTTTTTGTTCAAATCTGAGAGCTTTCTGTCCCTTCGTTGACAGCTACACTACTACTTTGATGCTTCAAAAGTTCAGAAAGACATCGGTTTAGTCAAAATTTTCTGAAAAGACTCAATCGCTTTATATGATGAACAGATTTGATTTAGTCTTTTATTCACATATAAACATTGATCAGCGAACATAAACAGAAGCTGAGTCTGCTTGACGTGCAAGAACAAACCTCATTGGTTCTTGCGGAAGCTCAGATCGCCTTTATAGAGACCGCCAATCAACAAACTCGTTAACTTTTTTAAATGGGCATTTCCAGCACTTGTTTCTGATGTGATACTTCAAAATGCACATAAAAAGAGGGTGATGGAAACATACATAGCTATAGATTGCTGTGGAAGTCAGGCATTTTGGTACATTACTATACCGACAAGCAGGGATGCTCCAAAAATGATGACTAAACAGGTCAAGATCGAGCTACATGTTGAGTGTGTTGGCTACACAGAAAAAGAAGAGACTTTGTTGATTTGTTTCACTTGTTCTACAATCATTTGAACTTCCAAGAAAGAAGCAAGGTTAAAGATTGTTTTAATGTTTTTTGAAACACTAAGATGTTGCACTATTTTCCAGGCAGTGAAGTTGTATCTGAATTTGTGCCAAGTTTTTGACATTTTCACGTTACTTCCAAATGAAATATAGTAGCAGAAGAAGAATGTTTATAAAAGCTTTTTAATGTTTTTTAAAACACTGGGACCTTTTCACTACTTTTCAGATAATGAAAATGCATTTGAATGTGTGTAAAGTTTTAGATAATTTGCCAAAAATAATTTACCCTAATAGGACTTCAGTTATAAATGACGAAACCCTTTAAAAAAAAGGGCCAAAGGTTAGATGTAGAAAATTGATTTTGGAAAAAGATTTTATCCTTAAATATATGTAAAATATGAAGTTTTTTTTTTTTTTTTTTTTTCCCCAACTGTGATTTCATAATTAGTCTCATAGATGCCTAATTAAGACACTCATGACATTCTTCAAAAATGTCATTAATTTGTGTAGAGGTTGACATTTTAATAAGAACTTAAGAAATTCAGCTAAGAGTTCAGCTCTGAGAATGAAACCAACCTGTTTGTTCCTCAGTATCTTCTTGTTTCAGGCTGAATACTTCTTCAATCTTCATGTCTTCACTCTCTTCTTTAATAAATGCCATGTTTTTAACAGTATGTCACGTGGATCTCAGCTGCTTCACATGTACAGGAGTTTTGGACACTCTGTCCTGTTTAAGATGAGAATAATTAACAGAAAGAAAAATAAATCCCAACTCAATCACTGGGTGTGTCTCAATCAGTTCCTTAGTTTAGTCAGTGCAATGGGAAGGGGGTCAGAGATTTCATTTTCAAATGAGTTTAATGCCCTTAAATGGCCTAATTAGTAGGGATGGCTTTATTCATTTTTTTTTTATGTCCGATACCGATAACAATACTGCAACCTTGAGTATTTGTCCACATCGATACTAATCCGATACCATCTTTTCTCCCTTTTTAAACAACTAAGCTGTTAATAATGCATTTGTTTGGATGCCCTTTGCTTAACCTAACCATCTAAACACTATGCTTAAATTGTGAAACAAAATATTCTACTTTCCTAAAGGAAAACATACATAGACCACAACATGAATCAGTTATGCAATACTGCTACTTTTTATTTTGACTTTTTCTCAAACAGAACTTTTAGCAGCATTTTTGATTGGTCAGTGCCATTGAAAATGAAATTTAAAGTGAAACTCAATGCAACAATTTAAATCTGAGTATTAAGAATGACAAAAGGCATAATAATTTCAGTGTAAAATTCTGGATATAACTCAACACTTAATGTAACCTATATGACATAGCAAAAATAAGTTGAAATGTAGACCATAAATTAACTAAATAATTATAACAAACAAAATAGCATCTCATAAAATGTACAGTGACACACAGTACTGTAGACATGACATCTTAAGTCACTCACAAATGTAGGTTTCTACACCTAATATCAAGTTATATGCACTGAGGGAAAAAAATTACAGTACAGTTCTAAGGTTTCTTTCACATGTAACCTCTGGGGTTAAAATGCATGTAAAACCCCAGTATACTATTGAAAGAATTAGGGATGCCCATGACTAGAGATTTTTCTAGTCAACTAGTAGTCGTTATTTAAGCCATTAGTTGACAAATCTGACATACACAGTATATTAATTTAATTTTATGTTGGGGGGTGGATAGTAACCATAACGAGCCTTTAATAAATAAGCATAATATATAGCTTATTCAGCGCTCAATCACATTCATAAAGCTTGCCACCAAACACTGACAAAAGTAATGATTATGAATGTGTCGGGGGAAAAAAATACAAGGTCATTTTAATTATTAATAAACTCATCTTCAAACTCTTTTTCCCACGACTAACTGACTAATATATTTTTGGTCGACTAAGCTTCTTCTCTTTGACATTTAGTCTACTATTAGGGGCAGCCCTATAAAAAATACAATTCCAGTATAAAAATGTCTGCAATGTAAACCAATATTTTGTCCAAGTTTTTCCTTAACATAAGACATAGCAGTAGCTTCCAAAAAAACTGGTAGCATTAAAACAGTCACAACTAGGGCTGGAATAAAAAAATGTTTTTTCAATCGATTATTCTTAAAAATTATTTTTTTCCATCCTGGTTAATCTATTGTTTTTTTTTTTTGTTTGTTTGGTTAATTTAACAATAAATAATAATCAATAAATTACCATTAAATAATAACTAACTAATCTATGTATGAACTTTTACCTAATAATGTTATCACAAAAAGTTTTATGCAATGTAGACCTAATTAGTTTGTTTTACTTTAGGTATTTACTTCATTTTACTTTGTTCAGTCACCTTTTGGGATTCACAGCATCAACTGCTTATAAGTGTGAATCCGGAAATGTTTTGTTGAGTCAGGAGATTAAAGTAGCTGCTTGAACATGTTCATTCAGCTATATGATCAAACAGCTGGAGTGACAGCCGCATTTTAACTAACCATCTAAGTAACTATAGCGACATTGTCAGATATGACAGTGTCCATAAAACCATAAAGTTTTACCATGATTGACAGTGCATAATTAAATAAATGAGTCCATTTGAGGTGTGCATTCATCCATTAGATGTTTTAAAGCTGCAGTCCGCAACTTTTTTGTGTTAAAAGTTAAAATGTGTTAAAAATTATATAATGAGAATATACAACATGAATCCCTTTTCCAAACCGTGTTTTGGTCTTATCCTGAATCATTATGGTACACTTATAATGAGGGTTTATATTCGGACTATTTCAGACCAGACTGGTAGGACTCGCCGCAGAGTATCACAGTAACCATCACAGTAACTGCGTGACTCGCCATAGACATACACGGAGAAAAGTAGCTCCGGCTAGAATTTTCCTCCGCAAGACGCGTGCAGTTCTGTTGATTAACCGCTAGAGGCCCAAAAATTGCGGACAGCAGCTTTAAAGAACCAACAACAGTGTTAAATGCTTTGTTACCAGTTGTACAGAGTACGTTTGAGCCACGCATCTTGAAGCCTCCACCCATGGCAACTCGTAAAAAAAACTGAATGCTGTATAAGCAAAGCCGTGTTAACTTCAAAATATAAGACTGACAACCATATTCTAGTGCTATGTAAAATTTCACATTAATAGTCCAAATACTTTGAGGTCATTTTGAGGTAAGAGAGTCCCTGGGACGCTTTCTTCTTTCTGATTTTCAGCATACCCGGGAGCCACCATCATTGGGGAACATAAAATGAATCAACACATTACACACAAAATCGACTAATTTATGTAATAGATTTCATCAATGCGTCGTTCCAGCCCTAGTCACAACCACTGGTTCATCATTTTTACAGTCCTTATGTGAATTAAGTTTGAAATAAAAGCTTAGCATTTTAGCCTTCTTAGTTGTCAGCCTGCTCCTCTTTTCATCAATACTAATGTGTTGAAGATCGTCTGAACGCTAAATAAGTAGCTCACTAATGCAGGTATGCACACAAGTGATCCCTTGTGGTGGTTGACTCTGGATCAGGTTCATCATTAGTGTTTTCTTCCAGGATTTCATCAGAAACGCTTGAAAGTCTACTCTTCCTTGTTGGCTCTAAGGCTGCTGATTCTGATGAGGTTGCCTCTGCTGGCTTTCTGGTTTCTAATGTTTTCCAGCTTAAAATGTCTTCCATCTTCTTGACCTCTGCAATTAGGGCTGTTTAACAATAATCGTGATATATATAAATGCACACACATACATGTATACCCCTTAACTGTTAAACGTTTACTTCACTATATTTCAATTAAATCCTAATGTAATCATGACAAACTATATATCATTGGAAAGGTCTAAGACCCCTGAATAGATATTTGTCTATTGTTTTATGATAAAAATTACATAAACAAAACAGATCCAGGTGTAGGGAAAATAGATACACCTTTAGAGCAGGAAACCAGGTCCTCCAACATGCCTATGAATACACCTATCTGGGTCTAAAACTGAGTTCAACAGGGAACTTCAATCTGGCTGTGAAAGAGCTGAGAGTAAAAGCAATGAGAGTCTTCTACATGATTAAAAATACAATTCCACATGAAATTCCAATTCAAACCTGGCTGAAAATCATAAAAGCAATAATTGGACCAATGGCTCTATATGGCAGTGAGGTATGGGGACCCCTAAAAAAACAAGATTTTTTAAAATGGGATCAAGAAGAAATTGAAACTCTGCATACTCAAATTTGTAAAAGCATCTTAAAAGTAAACAGAGCTACACCAAACAACTCATACAGAGCTGAATTAGGACAATACCCTTTATTGATATCCAAAAAAAAGCTCTGAAATTCTACCAGCACCTTAAAAACAGTGATCCGAGCTCATACCAGGCAGAAGCTCTGCAGTGTCAGGAGCAAAACGTGATCAGGAGTGCCCTATCACAGCTGGTGCTGAAACTACAGCCAAACCTACACAGCACAATCCAGCCCAACCAAATTGTTCAATTACAAAAACAAAATTACATCAACTATTGGAAAGATGCCACTAAATTACAAAAGAAGACGGAATTCTATTTACAACTAAAAAGAGCCTACAAACCAACAGAATATCTGAGCTGTGTTATAGAACATGAAGTAGAAAGACCCTAACCAGATACAGGCTGAGTGATCATAGACTAGCTGTAGAGAGAGGATGGTACAGGCAGAGATGGCAGCCGCCAGAGCAGAGACTGTGTTCACTGTGATCTCAGAGAGAGGTGGAGACAGAGGAACACTTCCTGCTGCACTGTGATCACTATCTCAACATTCGATCTGTTTCACTAAAATCCAACTACTAGAACCAAATTTTATGGCATTATCAAATACAGAAAAAATAAATCACATTCTGGGAGAAAACTCCAACTTAATTGAAACAACAGCAGAATACGTAACAGCTTGCCACAATCTAAGAGAGTCAGCAGCCAGTGGACAAAACTAGAATCAGAAATATTCTTAACCTCTACATGTATGTACAGTTTTTTAGTTTTTGTTTTTTTGGTTGTTGTTTTTTCTTGTATAAATAAAATGTATATATATTTATGTGTTTATTCTAATTTTGTTTATGAATTATATAATCATTATTTGTTCATTGCTTATGTAATGGCCAATGCTTTGGCAATACTGTGTCATGCCAATAAAGCAAATTTGAATTGAATTGATCATAACAGCAGTTTTGTATTAACCTTTAATACAAAAAGTCAATACACACTTTCAATTATTCAAACTTATTTTTCACACTGAAGGTTCATCATAAAATATCAATTCTAGTATTTCTCCAGAAATATGGATAAAATAATATTGTACACATACATAATATCTATCTATATATTCATATTTCATATATACTGTCTTGAATGAGCATTATAATGTTGTTGTAATAAAATGTAATTTTTTGAGTGATTTTGCAATATTATACCAATTGCTGTGTTGGTAGGGTCTTTGAGCCTGCCTTCACAAAGTTATGTCCAATAACAGCAAGGCAACACAGTTTCAGTAGCCAAACAGAGCAGCCAAAGCTGTCACTAGGGCTCCTTCAATTTCAGCATCTCAGTTGACCAATGATCTCTTTGAACTCTCATGACAAGATAGGCTTTATCCAATCGAAAACATGTTTATGGTTGATTGCAAACACGTGCCAATCACACTCTGTTTAGAAAACCTGTTGAATGTTTGTAAATATGCAGAGTAGAAGGCCAGAACACACAGACTATATTGTCTTTTTCACCTCACATTCATAAGATGGATCCACGATGGCCTAAAAGGCATTATACGCTGTTAGAAGTTGTTGAGGAACTTTGCAAGAGTGACGATGAACAAAATCATCCATCAAGCAATGATGAGCCAGACATGCTTCTGCCTGAAGAAATTTCTGATTCAGCCCCAGATCGGTGAGTTTATGCATATTTGTTCTTTTATACAACCTCTACTAATTGAATGATCTATGTGCAAATGTGCCATAATTATATATTTAGATGTATGATGCATTGAATTATGCATTACATGTATTATGTTTTATATTAGTTTTGTACTATATTCAGTTTATACTATATTGTGTGTACAATACTAGTTTGATACTATATTCAGGTTGTACTACATTGTTGTGTATTATTTTTATACTATAGTTCAGTTCAGACTATTTGTGACCTGATCCAGCAAAATGAGTCACAGTGACCCAAATTTCAAAATTGAGATTTTGGTATCAATGGAAAGATGAGACAAGCTTTAAAATGATATCCTAGTCAAAGTCATACCTTGAATAGTTTTAAAGATATACCCATTTTAATTATGGTCTGCCCTCTTTTTCCAATTGAAAACCTGAGAAAAGTTTTTAAAGTTTTTTGCCCGTTTTTTGTTGTTGATATCTTTCAAAATCCATTGCATTTAAAGGGATAAACTATTTATTTTACAGCTTAATTTGACCAAAGACATTATATATATATATATATATATATATATATATATATATATATATATATATATATATATATATATATATATATATATATATATATATATAAATTCTATTAAACCAGGCTGAAGCTCAAATTATTTTAAAGTATTTATTTGAATTAACCCTTTAAGACCTGAAGGCTTTTTTAGAGTTCTTTTTTTTTTCTTTTTTCTGAGCGACACACACAAAAGTAAAGACTCATAACTCCAAAACTCTAGCAAGGAGAGTCAAAAGGTAGGTAGTTGATACAAAACATTTTAAATTTTAAGAAAATATAAATTACATTACATTTGGACATTTTTCTTGCTGAGAAACAGCTGATAAAAGACAAAAAATATATATAATTTTTTAAAATAATTTTTCTTTTTTTATTTGACATGGAATAACTCAGGAACACAATAAGATCGCTAAAAAATTCTTTTTTGGTGATGCTTTCCTATATGTGAGCTGCATCTGGTTCAAATTTCGTGGTGATATTATAAAGAATAGTTTGAAAAATTGTTGTTCATTTTTTCCGCAGCCAGGTGGCGCCAACGGGCGGTAAACTCCGGTTTAGAGGTGCTTCTCAGCACTCGTTAGGAGTTTTTCAAAATGGTTAGATGCATTAAAAAAGGTGAGATTCTAATCTTTAAAATGATATCTATTATGTGTTATTCCACGTTGGAAAACGAACATGGATGGATCCGGGAACATTGAATACACACTGCATCCCGGAGAGATGAGAGATGTTTTTAGCCAAGTATGTTAAATCATTCCGTGAGTAATATCTTGTGATCAATGCAATATTATATTGATTTTGGATTCATTTTAATCTTGAGAATCTGCTTTAAATATTGATGTGCGATTTTTATGATCTGTGCATTTTTCATGAAGTTATGAGCACGTGAATTATACATACCTGTATTCAGTTAGCTGCTGTGCTATTTTTGTTGTAAACGCATATTTCTCAGACTCATTAGAGGGTGAAAACAACACAACAGAAGCATGTTGGAGGCTTGATATGAAAGCTTAAAGTCTTTGGTTTTGTATGCAAAAATAATTTTTGTGCTACCTATATGGATTCAATTTTTATTGGCTTTTAAAGAGAGACACGCAAATGGGAGTTTTATTTTAGAAGGCGCGCTAGTCTGACAGGAGGATGGCTGGACCGATCGCGTGCCTGTCAGTCGAAACGGGGCTTCTCATTGTTAAAAATCAGCGTTTAGGTCAGTGTGTTTACATTTCTAAGTTTTTGATTGGTTCTGTACAACATGTAACACCATATTTGTAGAGCAGAGATAATGACGTTTCAGGGGATACCGGGAAATGCTCATAAGTGACGAGAGGAGTTGAGAAGTTCATTTCCAGCGAATTTAGTGAAACCATGTCAAATTTAATAGCCATTTTAAATACCTTTACTCAATTATCTGGACTACGAAACTTTGGGAGATTATTTTTGAAAGTCTGTTCTTTGAAATTAGCTTAAAAAAAATCGATTTTTTCATTGTTTTTCCACATTATCGGCCCATATCTTAAAAAAGAACGTTGCGACTTCCGACTCATTTCGCCAGATCGGGTCACATTTTGTTGCAATAGGTATTCAGATGATGAAGACAAGGATGAAGACAGACCTCAACCCTCAACCTCTTCAGCTACTTCAGCTGCAACTTTCAGTGGATTCAGAGATGAAGACAGAGGGAGAGGCAGAAATACAAGGCAAAGCAGAGGGAGAGAGAGGAGGGGTAGAGAAAGAGGGAGAGAAAATGGGAGTGAGAGAGGGAGAGGAAAAACGAGAGAAAGAGGGAGAGGAAGAGGGCCAAGCAGAGGGAGAGACAGAGGAAGAGGGAGACAGTCACAATCTGTTGTTTTTCTGCCATCTCAGAAAGATCCCAGCTAACACACGACGTAACAGTTACGTAATGTATTTGTACTTTTTGGTAATGTCATGACTTACTAACTGACAACGTAACTACGACGTCGCATGCCAGTAATTTCATTACCTTCAGATTACCATCTCACAACGTCGTCAGTACGTTCTCCTAACGTTATAAGATTACCAAGAACGTTCCAGATACGTCCTCTATTCGTAATATATTGGTAATTCCATGACTTACTAGTAACGTAACTACAACGTTGTATGCCCGTAATAATATTACCATCACATTACCATCTCACAACGTCGTCAGTACGTTCTCCTAACGTTACAAGATTACCAAGGACGTTCCAGATACGTCCTCTATTCGTAATATAATGGTCATTCCATGACTTACTGGCAACGTAACAGCAACGTCATGTGCTCGTAATTTCATTACCATCATTTACACATTCTTTATATGTTATTATTACCAGAATTTGCAATATAAAACGTGTAATTAAATGTCAGACACAAGACTGAAATGTCCCCTTAAGAAAAAAAATGTTTCTTTCACCAACTGCGTCAGATTGGTTAAGTAACATTACCCACAGTCTACTTTAAGTACTTTTGTTACTATTTTTACCTCTGTGATTTCCTTGATCGTCTGAAATATATGTTAGCAAAATGTTACGTTAGCATAGCATATGTTTTTAATGATACTGAGAGCAAAACGTCTTGAATGCTTTTATTTTATATTTCGCTGTAGGCTATATGTTTTTATTTATAGTTTGAGTGCATTTTATTATTTTTATTTGGAGTTTTGTTTATGTTCTGTGTGTTTTTCAAAATAAATGAATTGAATCAATTTCGAGTCTGCATTCATCGTTCACAGCTGTTGGAATAGCCTTTACATTAGTTTGGGCAAATGAGGACATAAATTAGGTTAAACTACTGCATGTCCGCCCATAGAAAAATAAATAAATATAAGAATTACCAACTGATGACCAACACACAACTATTGATACACAACGTTGCCACGACGTCGCAGTTACTAACTGGCAACGTCACAAAGTTACGTTGTGGCGACGTATAGGCAACTTTCACTTTTCCGGTTGCCACGACGTAACTAGTTACGTCGCCACAACGAAAGTTTGGTCACCAAATTACGTTGCAGTTACGTAACAGTCACGTATTTTGGTTAGCTGGGATGGCACACCTCAGATGAACCGGACATTCCGCCACCTGTGACAGTGACTACGTTTACATGGACAGCACTAGTCTAATTATTGATCTTATTATGAAGACAATATTATGATTAAGGTGTTTACATGAGTTGCTTTTAGAATATTCCGTTCATGTTCCCATTTTACATGTTATAGAACAAAGATCGATTAATGTAAAAACGTCATTACATCCCCACGACGTCATTACATCAAATGATGCTGTTGCTAATCTGTCGTAATAATAACCTGAGTCACAGTCGAGGGGGAGAAAAATCAAAAGGCTTTTTTTTTATTTGCATTGTTTTTATTTTTAGTTTAACCACTATTTTTAGTATTTTTACAATTATGGATAAAATATGCTATTTCTAATCATTTTTTTCTGGAAATCATCACATGACCAACCCCCACTTTGGGAACCACTGTTCTAGAGCACTGTATGACTCCATAGGTATCAGCCGAGGCCCTGGAGGTCTAGCTGGTCAAAACACTGAGTATGTTTACATGGACAACAATGTTCTGATATTAACACGATTAACAGAATACTCTGATTAAGAAACTACCATGTAAAAAGTGATATTTGATTACCTTAATCCGGCTAAAGTCATACTCGAAGTAAACACAAATTGAATTAAGACAGGTGGAGTATTCCTATTTTAGTCACATTATTGGGGTGCATTATAGACATGTATACACCTTAATTGCCTAAATTATTACATTATTTGCTAACTGCATTCTTTAAATTGTGATGTTGACATGCATTCTCAGTAAAGCTGCTTTGAAATGATATGTATCGTGAAAAGCGCTATACAAATAAATGTGAATTGAATTAATCACGCTATCAACGTCATGTGGGAGTTTTCACCGCATTTTGCTACAGGACACATAATACACACACGGCAGTGGTCAACCGTTTGATGGAAAACAAGAGAGCAAGCTGAAGCTTCAAGCAAGAAGCCACAAATCAAATTCCTGATTCCAGTACCTCTGAGTTTGTCACGGTGCATGAATGAAATGTTGCCGAATTAAAGTGCATAGGAGGCCTGTTGCTGGAGAATTTGTATCCACCGTCTTCTATTTACAGAGCCCCACACATGAGAGGGAAAATAAATAGTAGGCTAAACGATTTACTAATTCGTTCCCTCCATTTACTAAATTGTGCGCACGGTTACTAATTTGTTCCCTCGATTTATAAATCATGCGCAGGATTAGAGCTGCACGATTAATCATATCGCAATCGCAATCGCGATGTCAAGCTTCAGCGATTATATGACACAAAATGCTGCGATTTTATTATATATATATATATATATATATATATATATATATATATATATATATATATATATATATATATATATATATATATATATTAATACATAAATAAATACATGTGTGGACACGACAACCCATTCTCTAGGAGCTCTTTGCTCATTTTATATACCGCTAATAAAAAGACCAGTCAGTTTCAGTTTAGGCAGTGGCACGTGTAGCGCGCATGGTCATGTCATGAGTTGTCCCGGTGTGCAGCGCAGAGAGAGCGGGTAAAGATGGATGCGGAGCAAACAGACTCTGAACTGGTGGCAAGAAAAAATGCTACCTCCGTGATATGTCGCTATTTTGGCTATAAGTTATCCGACATTGAGCAGAAAGAGGTACTGTGCAGAATTTGCAAAAATAAAATTGCTACATCACGTGGCAACAGGACAAATTTGTATCAGCACCTAAAACAGCACAGAGAGAAGTACAATGAATGCATGGCGGTGAAAGCCATGGAAAGTGTAGACCATGGAGAAGACCCACTGAAATGGTGGAAGTTTCACAAAATAAACTTCCCTAGGCTATGCAAACTAGCACAGAAATATCACTGCGTACAAGCAACAAGCTCTGCATCAGAGAGAGCTTTTAGCACAAGTGGTAATGTTGTGTCAAATCATCGCTCATGTCTGAAACCAGACAAGGTTGATATGCTTGTTTTTTTGGCAAAGAACCTCTCAAGTGATAAGTAGAGCTTTTTAATAAGGGAAGTACCAGTTGTTGTTTTTTTTTTTTAAATGACCAACAACAGTTTTAGTGGTTTGACTGAGTGAACCACACATTTAAATCTAAATTACTTTTTGAAAGTTTATACAAACATATGTTACATCCCGTTAAACGTCCCTGTTTGGACAGAATGTTCAAAATATCTTATTTTCATGAACATACAAGTTCTTATTTTTTGTATAATTTATTTTATTTAGCTGTACTATTGAGACGATTTTATTAGAGAGTAGTTAATAAGTTTTTATTAAAAAAGATTTTATTATTTAATTTTGTGAAAATATTTTAATTTGAAAACGCTGTGCATTTGTTTGTTGTTGCTAGTTTGAGTTGAGAAATACACATTTCAGCATTATCATTAATCTGTGTGTGGATTTTCATTGAGAACCAAGCAAGAGGACTCATGATACTATTTGTTTATTATATCGATATTGCATATCACAATCGCAATATTTACCTCAATAATCGCAATATGACATTTTCCCCAAATCGTGCAGCCCTATGCAGGATTTATAAATCGAAGGAAAGAAATAGTAATGCTGCGCACAATTTATTTTTTCTTGCATGTCATATGCAGGGCTCCGTATCTATTTGCACCTATAGCATGTCAAATAATTTACTGCGCTAGAAGGTTTCATAAAATTAGGATATTAACCTATTTTTGTTGATATGAAACGTTGGTTAATATCGACCAAAGACAACGCTGGGAAGGCCAGCAGATAAGAGCGGAGAAGCACCACAGTCAGAAATGCCATCAACCTCAGGTATGGAAAGAGGAGGGTGTGAGCATAAAAAGGACATCCTTCAGCAGTCGGATCAGTCTTTCTCCAAGTGTAGAAAGTATAGAGACGAATTTATCCAGTATGGTTTCACATGTGTCATCGTCAATGGAGTACAACATCCCCAATGTGTAGTGTGCACTGAAGTGCTTGCACATGAAAGCCTAAAACCTGTAAAAATGCTGCGGGACTTGAAAACCAATGAAAGGAGCGAGAGTTGCAAGGCCAAAAGAAAGTCCTAACTAAACAGACAATAATCCCTGCCCAGCGAATCTCCGACATGGCCCAGGACATAAAGTGTCAGCTGGCAGACAGAGTGAGTGAATAAAAGGAAATATGCTTTACAGTTAGATGAATCCACGGATGTCGCCCCAGCTGCTTGTATTCGTGAGATACAGTTGAGGGGAAACTTAACGAGGACATTCTGTTTTGCACCCCGCTTGAGTGAACGTGCACAGTCAAGGACATTTTCACAAAACTTGACAACAAACTAAAAGAAGGACTGTCTTGGTGGGTGTGCATCGGTGTGTACAGATGGTGCTGGAGCAATGCTGGAGAAAAAGAAAGGTCTTAAAGCAAGAGTCTTACAAGAGGTGCCTCACGTAAATTTCACGTATTGTATTATACAGAGAAGCTCTAGCGAGCAAAACACTTGACCCAGAATTTAAACTTGTTCTTGAGACAGCGATAAAAATTGTCAACTACATAAAAGCACGTCCACACAATATGAGGCTGTTTGCCACTCTGTTGTAACGAACTGGGACCGGAGCATTAGTGCTTGTTGTTCCATACAGAAATCAGGTGGCTTTCGCGAGGGAATGTGCTCAACCGCCTCTTTGGGCTGCGGGACGAAGTGTGCTTATTTCTGATGGAGCATGGGTCCCAGCTCACTGACCACCTCACTGATCCTGACTGGTTAACAAGGCTAGCGTATTTGTCTTGCATATTTGAAAAACTGAATGGACTTAATATGTCATTGAAAGTCACTGAATGATAAAATCCACGCATTCACGAGAAAACTCGAGCGCTGGACTGAGCACGTTGAAATGGGTACGAATGATGTTTTCTGAGCTGGATGAATTCATAGAGGAAAATGATGTGTTAACATAGTGAAGAAGCCTATCACTACCTACCTTCAAGCCCTCCTGGAACACTTTAACAGGTATTTCCCAGAAGAAACAGCTCCAGAACAATATGACTGGATATGATCACCATTCACTCAAATCATCTGACATCCGACATAGAGGACGCATTGGTTGCAACTGTCAAGCGACCGAACCTTAAAGACAGCGTTTAATTCCAAGACGCTGGCTAAGTTTTGGATTTCAGTAATACCCACAGCTGTCCAAGGCCGCTATGGATGTACTGATGCCGTTTGGCACTACCTACTTGTGCGAAAAGATTTGTATACTTTAACCACCTCTGATGATAGTGGGGGTCGCGAGTCACTGGCACCGTTATTTTGGGGGTCGTGGGCTGAAAAGTTTGGGATCCCCTGCTCTAGAACTCTTTCAACTGTATCTTTCATCCTCAGTATGCCAGACGATTATTCAAAATTCTAATGCTTATGCAGCAAAAAAATCAAGACGCTGCAAGGAAACCATGGCAGGACATGTCCGTAAAGGATCTACACTCCTACCTGTCGTTAGTAATTTACATGGGTCTGGTAAAAGTACCTGCTCTGAGGGATTACTGGAATGGGTCCAGACTCTTTAGAATAGGCTTTCCAGCAAGTGTAATTTCAGGCAGGAAATTTCACGCAATTGCGTTGGCACTGCATCTCAGTGATCCAAAAGAGGATGCTGAGAAGATGAAGAAAAAAAAAAAGGAACCCCGGCCTATGATTGCCTTGGCAAACTGACGCCGGTCTATCAGCAGATACGTGATGCCCTCAAGACCTTCTTCCATCCTCATCAGAACACTGCAGTAGACGAACGGAAGGTGGCATCAAAGGCAAGGATTGTGCTAAAACAATACATGATGGAGAAGCCAACAAAATGGGGGTACAAACTTTTTGTTTTAGCTGATTCCACATATGGATACACATGGGATTTTTTTATCTATGAAGGCAAATCCCCTGTGGCACAAGCAGAGCAAACTAAAGGACTCAGCTATGAATTGGTGATGGCGCTGGTGGATGAGAAAATGTTAGGAACAGGCTACAAGCTTTATGTGGACAATTTCTGTTACCAGCCCAACACTGTTCCGAGACCTCTTCCAGAAGGGCCTCTGGGTCTGTGGGACAATTTGCAGCAACCGGGTGGGCTTCCCGCAAGCCACTGACAACAGACTGCCCTGAAATGCTCCCCGTGGGAGTATGAGATGGATTCGCAATGACAAGCTTGAATGGAAGGACACCAGGGAGGTGCTCATGTGCTCCTCCTTCCGTTCAGCAAATAGAGACCGCACGGTACAGAGGAGGATGAGGACGAGAAGTGGGGAATGGATGGAGCTGACTGTTCCTATACCTGCTGCAGTGGCTGACTACAACAAGTGAGTTGAATTTATTCAGTGATGTTGAATAAAAAAATTTGTAGATATGTTCATATTTTATTTACTTGGTTATGTTTTACTTTAGATTTGAAACATATCCTTATTATTTTCCACACAGGAACATGGGAGGAGTTGATCACTCCGATGCCCTCATCAGCTATTACACAGTTCTGCAAAAGACCAGGAAGTGGTACCGTGCCCTTTTCTACCACTTCATCGATATTGCTGTGCTGAATGCGTTCATCATTCATCAGCGGATAGCTATACCACGGAACCAAAAACCCATAACACAAAGAGTTCAGTGAAGCCCTGGTTCTGGAGCTTGCAGATTAGAATGACAGATTTTAATTATTCTAATACAGCAATGGTCTTCTAAGTGTCTTCTTTCAAAAGAGACCAACCTTATGTTTATATTCCAAAGTGTTCATGAATTACAGCTGTTTAAGTTTGTATAGTGCATTGTCACATGTATCCCCAAAAAGGGGGGTGACAGTTAAGGGGTTAAGAAATATATATGTATATACATATATTTATATTTTTAGATATTGATATTATATTAAAATAAATATTTTATATACATATAAGATATTTTTCTTAAATACATACATGAATGTGTGTTTATTTTACATATTTACATTTTATTTATACAATTATACACAGAACCAACACACATATATAATCACGATTATCATTGAACATCTCTATCTGGAATACATCCTTTGCATGTCTTGAGGTTTCTGTATTTCTGAAGTACCTGGAGCAACAAAAAATACAGTCCCACTTTATATTAGGTGGCCTAATCAGTTACATTTAAATTAATAATTAGATAAAATGCACATATTGTGTACATACATGTTTTTACATTGTAATTATATTTTTTTTTAAATACCTGCATGTAATTACATATGTAATTAATTTCTGCAATTACATTTATAATTACACCATAACCCACCCTTAAACCTACCCATAACACCAAACCTGTCCCTAATCTTACCCGTGTCCACCTCAATAGCAGTACAAGTGTTTTGCAATACAATATGAATGCAATAAGTACATGGTACTTAATTTTTGATGTAAGTACATAGTAGTGAAAGCCACTTAATATAAAGTGGGACCAATATTCGTGACCTCAAACATAAAACTAGCCCATATATTTGCTGAATTTACTGAGAAATGAGCTCTGACGAGGACAGTGGTGATGGCATAAAACATCTGCTCAAACGGAGCCCTTTCAAGCTCCAAAAGGTAACAAAATATGCTTTATTTTATTCTTCTGTAATTGTTACCCTAATATCAGAAGAGTTTTATATTATCGCAACAGGTAGAGATCCCTCCCAACTTTTAGCTAAAAGGCGTAATGGTTAACGCTAATGCAGGGAAGAAGATAAGAGGCCGTTTTTTATACCAACAGCTTTTGTGAGGAAATAGGTCATTTAATAAATAGACAGCCGGTCTGCTAATCTTCAACATGTCAACATGAAAAAATAATAATAATGATGATGATGATATGTTCTTTCTGTGGCTTTCAGGTTTCAACAAATAAATTACAATTGAATTGTAATGATTTATGACTGTGGTGTATGACTAATAATTTTATAATGCTTTTTAATGAATGAAGGCAAGCAAAATATAAAGATTTATAGGCTTTTTCCAATGGTAAGAGGCTAGAGCAGACCCTATCACCTCCCAATAATAAAACATTTATGTGTATGGTTTTCACTAGCAGGTGTCGTCAGCGTGCATTGATTCCAGGGTTTCGAAACAGTCAACAGCCAACTTACCAGTGCCTAATCTGCCAGTGCGTGTTCACGATTTACGATATAGGGACCGAAATGAGACGCACCTTCTCTGTAACTAATGTAAAGATACTCACAAAATGTAACGTTCCTTAATGTTAGACAAAGCACCTCATCACTACATTCAATAATAATCCATTCTTTTACATTGCTTTTAAAAACTATAAATCGATTTGCGTTGATTCAAACGCCTTAAATGCTTAAAACACAAACCTTTTTTCAGTAGACTCATAACAGACGCAGGAGCGCGGCGCAGCCTTATGATGCCAAACCACCCGACCAAAATAAAAGTCCCGTCAACACGCTGCTCTGTCTTAAATCACAAACGTTCACAGAAAAACACACATATAATAATATTAGGAACTACCAATGAAAGATGGTGAGATTTTGTCTAAAAGACAAAACTGTAATGTTTGGGTTCAGAAACCATACTTGTATTAAAATGCAAATAATGACAAATGTGGTTTACATATTAAAAAAAACTAATACATGTGTTAGTATTGAAACAAGAATGAGTATATATTTTCTAATATAAACATAAAAAATAAAAAGTGGACATAAAAAGTTCACTTGGGTCTAAAAATATTTGCAAATAGATATGAAGTTGTCATTACAATCATCCAAGGCCCTGTTTACATCTTGCGTGTTGGTCGATCGGATCACAAGTAGATGAGGCAGACTCATTCCTGTTTTCACCTGGGACGTCTTTTATAAAACTTTGCATATAAACTGAGCTCAGAATTTAGCCTGTGTCCCCGGCTGGAAATTGGAACCAGCCAATATGACAGAGGGATGCAGAAAACTGGTGAAGTAACTGGTAAGTTGGCTGTGGGTAAATATTCCTCAATCCTCTCAATCAGATTGGAGAGATTACTTGAATGTGCTCCTCCCGAACATAATTTGTTACTTGAATTGTGCAATCTCTCAAAATGTAGACATGTAGAGGCTGGCAATTAGCTGAACATGTACTTGTTTAATTACTGACACTTAGCCTACATTTTAAAGTTTCTATTTGAATATGGCAACATGACACCTTGGTAAAAGATTGTCTCAGCAGCTTTGTGAATAGGTTTAAAGAGGAGACTCTTACCTAACAACTTTTACAGCTATTTAGGAGAACTCTTAGTGATAAGATAAAATGTTTCGTGAATACGGCCCCAGACCATTAATTGTGGTTTGAAACTCTTTATTGTCAGAACATGACGAACACTTTTTTTCAGTTCTACACTTTTCCACTCATTTTTTCATAAAATAAATATCTTTTGATGAAAAATGAATTTATTAGTTTCTGCATGTGCTCCCACTCAGGTTGACATAATGAGATTGTTTCTGTCTGCAGGTGTTTTATGCCTCAGAAATATTTTTGTAAAAAGAAAACAAAAACAACTCTTTCTGGAAAAGTTCACAGTTTTTTTATTTCAGCACCTTGGACAGCAATTCCTGCAACTAATGCAGAAAAAGCTAAGAAACTGGAGCTATGTATCAGAACTTTATTTTGCCAACACGTTTCGGCACACAGGCCTTCGTCAGGGCTAAAAGGTTTCAGGTGTGTAAGGTTTCAGGTTGGGAGATGTAGAACAAGAATCAGGTGGAGTTTGCAGAAAATAAATTGATTTCATATTTTTATGAATTTTTTAAATGTCTGTATAGCAACGTAAACCATATATGTCATAAATTTGGCATGTAATTATTAATTAATAAAACAGTAAAAGAACATGAAAATCATCACAGTGGTTCTTGGGGAGATGTAGAACAAGAATCATGTGAAGTTTGCAGAAAACAAATTGATTTCATATTTTTATGAATATTTTAAATGTCTGTATAGCAACGTAAACCATATATGTCATAAATTTGGCATGTAATTATTAAATAATAAAACAGTAAAAGAACATGAAAATCACCACAGTGGTTCTTGGGAAGATGTAGAACAAGAATCATGTGAAGTTTGCAGAAAACAAATTGATTTCATATTTTTATGAATTTTTAAAATGTGTCTGTATAGCAACGTAAACCATATTTGTCATAACTTTGGCATGTAATTATTAAATAATAAAACAGTAAAAGAACATGAAAATCATCACAGTGGTTCTTGGGGAGATGTAGAACAAGAATCAGGTGGAGTTTGCAGAAAACAAATTGATTTCATATTTTTATGAATTTTTAAAATGTGTCTGTATAGCAAACCATATTTGTCATATCTTTGACATGTAATTATTAAATAATAAAACAGTAAAAGAACACGAAAATCATCAGAGTGGTTCTTGGGGAGATGTAGAATAAGAATCAGGTGGAGTTTGCAGAAAACAAATAGATTTCATATTTTTATTAATTTTTAAAATGTGTCTGTATAGCAAACCATATTTGTCATATCTTTGACATGTAATTATTAAATAATAAAACAGTAAAAGAACATGAAAATCACCACAGTGGTTCTTGGGGAGATGTAGAACAAGAATCAGGTGGAGTTCAAGTTCCTTGAAGTACAAACAGAAACACAATTCAAACTTACAATGAACCAATGAAAAAACTGCATGAAATAACATCTACCAATCACAAAGCTTATAATAAATAATCATGCATCAACCAATGATCATCAAAGAGAAAAAAAATATGTATATGAAAAATATATATAAATAAATAATACTAAAATATTATTAATAATAATAATAATAAACACATATACAAAACATACACCTTTATACCAGAATATCAAAATATTTTTATAAGAAATCTTTTAAGACCAATTCCTCATTTATCCCCGTAGGGAACAAACTTTTTAAATAAAAAATCCAAAAAGCCTCCCTTCTTTTTCTAATTAAGTTGATGTTACCTCCTCTTAGTGGAATGTTTATATGCTCAATGCCAAAGTATAAAAAGACATAGGGTGATTAAATTCTTTAAAATGTTTTGCTACTGGTTTTGTTATATCACCTCTTTTGATGGAGCTCTTGTGATCCCTTAAACAACGTGATGTTTCCCCAATATATAACATTTTTAGTGTTATATGTTTATTCTTTTTATAGACAGGGTGTTCAAAACATTTAATATTCCTGGTATATTAGCAGTTAATGCAATTACCACATTTAAAATTTCCCAAAGGAATAGTTGTAGGTTTATTTGGGGAACAAGCCCTAACAAATTTGTCCTTAATATTTCTGGCTCTTTTGTGAGCAATAAGTGGAGGATTACGTTTTATTCTTGTGACAAATATTTTATTCTTGTCACAAATATGTTTTATTCTTGGAAGTTGACAGAAGGATGCCAGATTATTCTATAACTATTCTAAAATATTTAGAGCTACTTGGATACAACCCACTTTATTTTTCCAATTCGTTTAAAAAGTAAAGTTATATTACATGAATTTGATGTATATGTGTGTGGTTTCCTGCAAAGAAATGTAGAAAATACAGTAGGTTACTGTCACAGTTCCCTTCTGTGCCGAACTCCATATCCCATGATCCTCATTGTTTCCTCACCTGCACTCACTTCCTCGTCATCTCCCCATCATTCAGTCCTGCACCTGGACTTGATCATCAGCACTCCCTATAAAAGGACTCACTTCCCTGCACTCCTTGTCTGTCATTGTTGTTTAAGTTTGCTTATGGTGTTAGATTGTTGTTTTAGACTATGTCAGAGCCTATCTTTTGTTTTTCCTGAGTTCATCTTCAGATCTGCATCCACAATGTGCTTCAAGAATGGATGATGTGCAGCAGACTGCCTAAGTTGTCTAATAAACTTTGTTAACCAGCCTTTGCTCTTGAGTCCTTTCTGTTTATAGAAAGGACTCAAGAACTAAATTATATTATTAAAGTTTTGAATGACCACACAACTCAGTTCTGAGGGGGTTATTTATAATGAAGCCCAATGAAAAACAACAGCAGTGGTCTTCTAGGTGGATTCAAAATATGCCAACGGTGACGGTGGACCTAAGATGAAGATGGAGACTCTTCCAGTGCTCAGCGAGGACAGCTAAAAAAGTCAGATGTCTCTTAGACTTTAAGTCAGAGAAACAGAGAGGAGAAGCTGGCTGCATGACCCGAGTGACCCTAGAGGTAGCGTCTTGAGCGTCTACACACATATATTGTGGAGCAACAACAAGAAGGGCCTTAAAAATGAAAGCACAATCTTTTAATTAAACCTACGAATAAACAGTAGCCAGTGCAAAGTCACCAGCACAGAGGAAATAGGGTCTCTTTTCTTTGTGGCCATTGGAAATCCTGCTGCAATGCCTGCACACCTGCTAGGGGTCGCTCCTCGCCGGTGTCTTTGAGAGCAATGGACACCTTTGCTCCACTGTCCAGGGGAATTAGCTCAAATGGTAGAGCGCTCACTGCGCAAAGGAAGGGGCCCAATCTTTACGCCCGCACGCAAGCGAAAAAGACGCAGAAAACCGGAATACGCCGGCAAATTTCCCCTGCAACAATATTCGTACTATATTCTCGTGCATTATGGGGGAGTTTTAGTTACATGTGAAACAAGTCACTGTCCGCGGTCTGGGCTCGAACCCATGATCTGCGCGACAAAGTATCCAAGGACGTGCTGTCATCTGTCTATTACATGTGTATTGTTAGGTATCCAATCAAGTGCTTAAAATGATAAATATTAATCAATATAATATGTAATAGATAACTAAATCTATGACATATAATTATATTGATTGATATTTAGTATTTTGTGTATATTATTTTAGCAGCATATTACATTTTTATGGTAAAGAAAATGAATAAAAATGTTTCTTCAAAGATGTGTTTTTTGTCTGGGATATGATTTATCAAATCAAAAGACACTTCAATTGTAAAATATTTTATTAAAATTAATACACACAAATATTGAAATGAGTACACAAACACATTAGATATTTTTAAAATAGTTTTTGAATATATCAATGTTTTTTTTTATATCAATATATATTTTTTTTTACAATATATTGCTTATTTAAGGACTGAGAAAGCAAAAAAACTTCTTAAGCTTTGTTTAGTCATGCTGTCTGTAAATAACAGATATTATATTATTCTTATGCTTACATGTGCAATTAAAACAGATAATGTGAAAAAAATAATGAATGATTCTCCTTCAAATAATAAACATATATCTTACAGGTTTTCAAAATAAGAATTTTAATAACTATATGCAAACACACACAATATATACAGACAGGACAATATGAAAGGGTGGGCCCATGAAATATATACAAATATGTACAGGACAATATGAAAGGGTGGGCCCATGAAATATATACAAATATGTACAGGACAATATGAAAGGGTGGGCCCATGTAATATGTACAAATATGTACAGGACAATATGAAAGGGTGGGCCCATGAAATATATACAAATATGTACAGGACAATATGAAAGGGTGGGCCCATGTAATATATACAAATATGTACAGGACAATATGAAAGGGTGGGCCCATGAAATATATACAAATATGTACAGGACAATATGAAAGGGTGGGCCCATGTAATATATACAAATATGTACAGGACAATATGAAAGGGTGGGCCCATGAAATATATACAAATATGTACAGGACCAGCAACATTGAACAAAGCATAAAATGGATGTCTATCAAGCTAAAGATTACAAATATTTACAAACACTAAGAAAATGGTAAGTATTTACAATTATTTACAATAGACGCATTATATTATTAATTAGATAGATTGGTCTGTACAACTCTTGTGGTAGATATAATAGATATAAATTATTTACATAGTATAATATACAGTATTTACAGGCAGGGGGTGAGTGTCCACCTCTGCACTATGGCAGTGGGTTTCCTGGCTTCTTGTGCTGGCGCTGTTCTGCCAGCCACTCCTCTAGAGATTTACCACCGGAGGAATGGGGGCAAAAAGTGGCATTCCCATAGCGGCTGTGGCCAAAATCCTTTGTTTTGGGTTGCCCACACTTACTGCACGTATTAAATGGCACACCACGAACATATTTTCTTTTGTAGGTTCCAGCGGCCTCCTCTTTAGCCCTGCGCCGCCTGTTTCTCTGTGTAAAGCGAGACACAGACACAGGGGCAATGGGAGCAGCAACAACTGGACCTGCAGGGGACACAACTGCAGAAGTACCTGCACCAGATCCCATCACAAGCGGGTTCACAATTAAGAACCCTGACAATGGCTCAAGAGCAGGCAGTGTAGGAGGAGCCGCTGGTGCAGGAGTGATAGGGCGCACTGCTGTGACACTACCAGGTCGTCTGCCTGGCCGCAGGTGAGGAGCCTGTCCCTCCCTGTTTGGAGGGAGCACAAACTCATGCTGTGGCCCAGATGTTGTGGGAGCCTCCTCTAACCTCTCCTGGGCAGGAGGGAGCTGTGTGGTGGCTACAGGGATGCGGTCCTCTGCAGCCAGGCCTTGTGTAAGAACACTCATCTCCTGGGTGTTCTGCCGCCGTTGAAACCTGCACAGACATAATTTATATTACAGTTATAATATATGACACTAATCCTTTAATACAAGGTTTTACATCTACTGTGCCTACCACTGAATGAGTGTCCTTTGGTTAAGCTCAAAAAGCTGGATTGACGTGTCATCCATCAGCGGTCGACTGCTCAGCACCAGTTCTCTGATGTGATGGTAGTCTGCCAAGATTTTGGTCCATCGAGGAATGCGGACACCAGCCTTCTTACTCGGGGACTTATGGACTTCACACAGCTTGATGCACATGGCCTCGACCAAGCGGCTGGTGTTGGGCCACTGAGCTGGCCCGCCTGGATGGCCGATCAAGCACCTCTTCACGCTCTCCACCCCTGGGGTCACTCTGGTGCCTTTAGGGGCCTTGAAGCGGCCCTGTGTGAGCTTGGCCTGATGTCTGGGCTGATACTGAATCCTGGCCTTGTCTCCAGCAGCAAGAGCACTCCAGAGGCAGATAATCTCTCTCACCTGCTGCTCATCCAAGTAAGGGGCTTGACGGAGGTCCACCAAATATCCAGCCAAATTCTGAACTTTGTCCCAGCCAGCAACACCATCGGGCCCAAGAACTGGTGCCTACAAAATGTATTCATTAATATATACAAAATGTCATAATTTAGAGCATAAAATATTCTGATTAAGCTATACTAACTTGAGCCTGGTCTGTTGCACTGCTCCCTGTAGATGGTGCAGGGCCAGATGATGCAGCCAGCTGGTCTGGAGCCTGAGGTGGCTGTTGTGACAGCCCTGAGACTGTGACAGGAGGAGGAGGAGGCTGCCCATCTCTGTCACGAGATGTGGATGGCTGAGGTGAGAGGGATGGTGTTGCAGGAGTCTGAAGGGGAGAGGCCTGAGGTGGACTGGTCCAGGGAGAGCTGGAGGAGTCATCCTCTGTCAACACTGGCACTGTGATGTCCTCAGTGTCTTCCTCCACAAAGCCCTCATCCTGGACCTCCTCATCATCAATCTGGTCAACCAGCCTGTCCTCCTCAGCTGGGTTCTCAATCACAGTCAGTGTTCTTCCGGTCTGGCTGTACAGATACTCAATACCCAGCAATTCACCTGAAAAAGAAAATTTTAATGAGCACAGAATTTAAAATACATTTTTGTACTGGTAATAATATTTATTGTTTGAATTTGATTCTTGCCTGTGTAAACCCCAGGAGGGTGATAGCGCTCATCCAAGGGCTTCCCCAGAACCCTGCGGCTGAGCTGGTCCACAGCCTCCCTCAGAGCACTGCCATAGCTCCTCAGAGTGGATTGCCCCTTTACTGCCTCCTCCATTCGGTCTTCATTCCACCGCATCAGGCCTTCCAGGAGGTAGGCCTGAAAGTGGGCATCGCTGGCACTGGTTCCTATCATTTCAACAATAAATAATTAATGTACAATTTGTTTGCCAAAGAAAATGGCTTGAGTACTTTTGCGATTTACCAGAGAAGTGTTAACCCACCTGGGATGAAGCGGTTTAAGTGGAGGTGGAACGACTCCAGGGAGGTAGAGCCACGTGCGCACCGATAACAGCAGAGCTCCACACTGCCCTTCTTCAGTGTGCCCGTCTTGATATACAGAGGGAAGCCCTCTGGGTCCTGAATACAGGCAATGTGTCTCTGCTGGTCTTTCCAGATTTGCTGGATGCGCTCATGGTCTAGCAGTGGAACTCCCAGGGTGTCCTTTCCTCCCTCACTGTCAAACTGATCAATGAGCGCCTTGATCAGTCTTGTGGTCTCCTCCACTCCCCTGGTCCTCCTCCGGCAGTGCAACGCCAACTCCCTCCTGCTGATCCGCGCACACAGTGCCTTTTCTGATAGCAGGCCCATCTGTCTCGCCAGTAGCTCACCCTGCTTAGCCAGCCGAAGAGCAGCAACATCCTCAGCATCCCATTCAAAAATGCACCTGGAGAGACGTGCCATAAAGATGCCATAGAGTGGATGAGCCTCCGTGGTGACTCCCGCCGCGAACCGCCGCATGAAGTGCCAGATGTCAAGGCGCACTTGGAGCTCATTCCACTCTGAAAACATGGCCTTGATCTGTGACTGGCCATATGGGCTGCAGCAGTCTCGGTCCACGTACATGATAGCCGGTGGTGCTACTCCAGCCTGCCTGTAGCGCTTCATGAGCCCTGCTGCCATGGGCCACAGTCCGTGACCCTCTGCGGCTGTGAGCACGGACACCAGGACTTGGCCATGCTCATTGCCCACATTTGTACTCCAGGCAGCAGTGTTAGCTGCAGCACCAGCAAGTTTTTTGGTAACCTGTGAGGTAAAATAAATGTAACATAAGCTGTATGCACATTCACAACAATCATTAAAATAAATAACTCTATCTTACTTTTTTTGTAGAGTCCATCTTGAGGACAGAACCAAAAACAGATGTTATTTTGGCCTTGATCTCATCCAGCCGCATCAGCACATCCCTGGCATACACTGCCAACAGCCACTTGGGCTTAGGGAGGGCAGGTAAGGGTGGTGGCTCTGCGAACACAGGAGGGGGGATGACGGTGGACCTGGTGAAGGGTTCACAGGCAGTCAGGTACTGCAGCACACGCTGTGTCCACGCCTCGCTGTGCTCCTCACTCAGCTTTTTATAAAGCTGAGTCACACTGTTGCCCAGGGTCCTCTCCCTCATCATCCTGAGCACCCGGTAGTCACAGGAGTACCTACAGAGAGTACAATAATGCCACTAAATGTCATGAATTACTCAAAATATTTTAGTATATAAATGTATACATAAGTGAAGCAATAAAATATATTCCAAATATATGTGTATCTTCTACTTTCATTATACAGGGTAGCTCAAGGTTTTGTCTTGTAAAAGTTAAGACCTTTTTAAGACTTATTAATGCCACTTAGAATCAAATTTAATGCCAAGATTGCCGGCAAAAGGCCAATATTCTGTATAAATTGTATAAAATCTGTATTAAAATCTAGTACAGGTGAAATAACTCCAGTTCTGCATTTCAAATACTTACTAAATAAAAGGGTGACAAGATATTCGTAAAACCTCTATTGATAAAATTTGTTGCTAAGTAAATTCACAAAATTCACATCCAACTCTCAAAAAACAGACTTCTCTGTTGTTACTTACAAAGTAATGATCTATAATATGTTTTTGGCAAGTATAAGACTAAAAAAAAAAACAGGACTTAGATGTCCTAATTTGACAATTTATGACCTACATGAACAAAATTTAAAACCTGTTTATACAATTTAATACTTTTAAGACCTTGTGGCTGCCCTGTTATAATTGTGTAATACCTGTATGTCAGCAAAGCAGGGAACTGACAGCGATGCCCCATATCCAGCTGTCCCAGGATGTCTTCAGACCAGGCAGGATACTTCTTTTTGCACCGCTTGCACTCCAGGTACTCTGTGGCGAGGTCATACCACCCATCTATGTCCAGGACCTTGCGCACAGTGCGGTAGAGGCCAGCAGCAGTCAGTTTGTGGTTACTGCAGGCCGGCTGGACACAGACAAGTGGAATGGACCACATCTTCAGTGGCATCCAAAGAAAAAGAGGGCGGCAGAAAAAGAGGTCAGGAGAGGCGGGAGGCTGGGCGTGGATGAGCGGTGGCTGGGGAGGATACCACCAGAGCTTCAGCTGTGGGACCAGGTCTGGCTTTCCTGTTTTGGCACTGGCTCTGAACAGAGTCTTCCTGATCCAGTCCTGTTGGAAATGCGGAAGGTGCTCGTTCCAGTGGACAGGGAGCTCAGTTGGCGGCTGGAACACTGGCTCAGGTCTCCACATGGCTGGAGGTGTAGGGGCAGGAGCCTCTGAGGCAAAAGTGGCTGGAGCTTATATAGAAAAAACATACAATTAGTTTTAGTTATTTAAAGATTGTCACTGCTGTCTTAGTAATGAGCTACAACTACAACCCACCCACCCAGCACTGATGGACAGCTACTACAGTTACTACAATTAGTACAAAATGTTTACTGCATGATTAATAGTTAGCCATAATGGTGAAATGAGTTATACTGGTGTTATGAAGCAAGAGGTAAATATCAGCAGCTTTTTCAGCATGATTACCATTAAATCAAATATAGAGAGGAAAGTGAGATGGGATTATATGAGTATAAAGAAAAGCAGCCCCAAGACACATAATCTACTGTGAGCCCCTCTAATAACTACAACATTCAGTCACCACACTTACAACCGGGGGAGAGCAAGGGATGTGGGATGTTTAGGAGAGAGGAGAATGAGTGTTAGTCTGCGATTATAACAAAAATAGCAAGTAAACATATTTTACATACACCTTTACATTTCCTTATTGTTTTGAAGAGGTGCACTCAAAGAATGCATGTTGCTCGAGACTTGATATGTGACATTTCTCTGTACAGTAAAATAAAAAAAAACATTTGGACATAAACACAGAATTTATATTATCACAGATCTGTATTTGAAATATCTGTTTAGTATAACACACCTTTAGGAAGTTGCTCTTCAGCTTGGGAGGCAACAGTTACCATCTCCAGATCATCATCCTCCACAAAGAAGTCACCTGCAGCTGTGTCTGTAAAATAACATTAACATTAAACACACACACAAGCACATATTAACAATACACCTGTACGCAGTGAAGCATGTACTCACCAGAGGAGAAGAGCTGTCTCCGGGCTGCAGGTTTTGATGGTGAGGGAAAACGTGGGACCGCAGCTGATGTTGAGAAAGGTATATTTTAGATTAATTAGCAAAAACTGTTTTCTTTTTTTTTCTGTACAGTTCACTCTAGTACTTACGAGGTTTAACTGGAGACATCAGTTTTTTTGCCAACAGTGAACCAGACAGAGGTTTTTCAAGAGCCAACAGGCCCTTCACAGTGGCACTCAGGTGTACCCCAGTCTGTGTGGCAGCAGGTGGAGGCACTGACAGTGAGGCAGTGGTGTCAGGCTCTTTTGGTGCAGCTGAAGCCTGCCTTTTCTGTACATAGGCCTTGAAGATGGCCATGTTGGTGTTGGGCCTGGCTTTTGCCTTCTTCAAGTAGGTGATGAGGGCCCGGGCCTCCTTGCTTTGGTCCTCATACACCTCCTTCATAGACCTCCCCCGGAAGTCTCCAAACTCCACCATTAGACACCCCTGGTCTCCAGTCTCCCGAGCCGCTGCCATCATGCCCTGTTTCTTTTTGTACACCTCAACCTCTTCCCCTATCTCCTTGATCTGGGAGGTGTACCTGAGGAACAGATGTTTGTTTGAAGAGAGCGGGTTGTCCCTCTCCTCCTCCCCAGCAATGCTGACGACCAGGTACACAGCATACCCCAGCGAGTTCTCCAGCAGCCACCGGAACCGCTGGCCCTGGTATTTACCAAACTGGAGCTTGCAGTGAGCCAGCACCAAGAACTGGTCACCAGGATCCCCTCCATTCTCCCTAACAAAAGCAGTGGCCTCGGCCAGCACCTCCTCTTTACACCTGGCTCTCCCAGACACCACGGTCTCACTCCGATTCGCCTCCTCAGTTGGCCCCATAAGGAGACGATCCAGAGAGGATGTTCTACGGAACACTGGGTACGCATACATAATCTGAAATAAAACATAAGTAAATAAAAGTGTGGGTTACATTTAGAGACATTATAGTTTTAAAATAATAATAAGTATCATAATGCATTGGATTTATATATCACTTCTAGAAGATATAGGAGTATTAAGACTTCCACATCACGTTTTAGAGACAGTACTTACCCTCTGGTTATCAGATATCTGAACTTGCACTGAGTGCTAGTAGCACTTTATTAACTGTATGCATTGAGTGTTGTATTTATGTTTGAGAGTTGTACCAAGACAAATTCCTATCAACTGTGTTGACATGGCAATACATTTATTGAATTGAATTGAATTCTCAGCATTCAAAGAACTTAAAATATTGATTCATTCCAAAATACCACAGCTGCCCTGGGGCAGTAAGTAATACTAGAGAGTAAATACTATAAAATATAATATCATTATGTTTAACTGTGTATTGTATCATGTGTATTATGTGTAAATAGAAATCACTGTCTTGACAGCGAACCCGCCCAAAAGCAATTTACCGCCATATTTTAAGCGGGATGTAAATTCACTATTATTTTATGCAAAAAATATTAAATAAAAAGAATTATATACAATCTTTACGTTGCTTTAACACCATATATCATGTGCAGACCATCCCGTAATTTGTAGTCATATCAATAGTGGGGCGAACAACAAATGAAGCGCAATTTAGGCGGGCATTTATGCATAAAATATTATTTTACTGGGCTGTAAAAGATTTTACTTTTATTTAAAATATTAAGATATACTATAAAATATATACGGATACGGATTTTGGTAAGTAAGTTAGTACTGTATTTTTTAATATAAGTTACCTTCAGATGTTCATGTTTATTTCGAGTTGTAACTAGTAAAGCGCCCGCGCCCCCACCCCTTCGGATATACACGATTCACATAAATAACATATTTTGATTTCAGAACGGCGAATTTCGCCGAAAATAATAATTCAATAATAATTAAAACATAGCCTTACCCAAAGCTGTTAGATAACGTTACCTATTGCAATGCAAAGATGACAATAATAACGGTCAAAAGTACGTTAATCAATAGGAGAGAAACGCGATTGGTCAAAACAAAGTAAGCCACGGGAGAGAAACGTGATTGGTCAAAAGTAAGCCACAGCAGAGGAACGTGATTGGTCAAAAGTAAGCCACCTCAGCAGAGAAACGCGATTGGTCAAAAGTAAGCCACAGCAGAGAAACGCGATTGGTCAAAAGTAAGCCACAGCAGAGAAACGTGATTGGTCAAAAGTAAGCCACAGCAGAGAAACGTGATTGGTCAAAAGTAAGCCACAGCAGAGAAACGTGATTGGCTCATGTGGGCTTACTTTGGGCTTACTTTGGCTCAATCGGTAGGAAGCAGTAGGCGCAAGCGAGAGGTAGCGGGATCGATGCCCGCATTCTCCAGGTGGCGCCCTGCCCTTTTACGCTCTCTTCCCTGTTGGGACAGTCTGCGCTTTTATGGCACGATGGGGCACTCCCTGGATGAGCTCTTGAGGCTCGCTGCTGCTGAAAAGTTTTTCGGACGGGGTCCTGCTCACATTCGTGGCAAAAGCAGGTCCCACCGAGATTTGAACTCGGATCGCTGGATTCAGAGTCCAGAGTGCTAACCATTACACCATGGAACCTCGGCCACAACCGCCTCCGGGCAGGGGGCCGCAGAGAATGAAGTAAATTCAGCCTAGAAGCGCCATAGCAAAGAGCCAGTGAAGGCTTTGCCGTTTAAGCCCATGTTTCCCCGCTTCGGTTTGAGAATGCCAATCTCGCCGCCTCTTTACAGTTACGTTAGCAGTTGCGC